>NC_079190.1:20177906-20252350 GCF_029499605.1 Hyla sarda | reverse complement strand
AGTAGCACATTGGACTTTATTAGAGCCCCCCCCATCTAGTAGCACATTGGACTTTATTAGAGCCCCCCCCCCATCTAGTAGCACATTAGACTTTATTAGAACTCCCCCCCCCCATCTAGTAGCACATTAGACTTTATTAGAGCCCCCCATCTAGTAGCACATTGGACTTTATTAGAGCCCCCCCCATCTAGTAGCACATTGTATTTTATTAGAGCCCCCCCCATCTAGTAGCACATTGGACTTTATTAGAGCCCCCCCCCATCTAGTAGCACATTGGACTTTATTAGAGCCCCCTCCATCTAGTAGCACATTAGACTTTATTAGAGCCCCCCCCAATCTAGTAGCACATTAGACTTTATTAGAGCCCCCCCCAATCTAGTAGCACGTTAGACTTTATTAGAGCCCCCCCATCTAGTAGCACATTGTATTTTATTAGAGCCCCCCCATCTAGTAGCACATTGTATTTTATTAGAGCCCCCCATCTAGTAGCACATTGAACTTTATTAGAGCCCCCCCCCCATCTAGTAGCACATTAGACTTTATTAGAGCCCCCCCCCCCCATCTAGTAGCACATTGGACTTTATTAGAGCCCCCCCCTCCATCTAGTAGCACATTGGACTTTATTAGAACCCCCCCCCCCATCTAGTAGCACATAAGACTTTATTAGAGCCCCCCATCTAGTAGCACATTGGACTTTATTAGAGCCCCCCCCCCCCCCCATCTAGTAGCACACTGGACTTAATTAGAACCCCCCCATCTAGCAGCACATTGGACTTTATTAGAGCCCCCCCCATCTAGTATCACATTAGACTTCATTGGAGCCCCCCATCTAGTAGCACATTAGACTTTATTAGAGCCCCCCCCCCCATCTAGTAGCACATTGGACTTTATTAGAGCCCCCCCCCCATCTAGTAGCAGACTGGACTTAATTAGAGCCCCCCCCATCTAGTAGCAGACTGGACTTAATTAGAGCCCCCCCCCCATCTAGTAGCACATTGGACTTTATTAGAGCCCCCCCCCCATCTAGTAGCACATTGGACTTTATTAGAGCCCCCCCCCCATCTAGTAGCACATTGGACTTAATTAGAACCCCCCCCCCCCATCTAGTAGCACATTGGACTTTATTAGAGCCCCCCATCTAGTAGCACATTGGACTTTATTAGAGCCCCCCCCATCTAGTAGCACATTGGACTTTATTAGAGCCCCCCATCTAGTAGCACATTGGACTTTATTAGAGCCCCCCCCCATCTAGTAGCACATTGTATTTTATTAGAGCCCCCCCATCTAGTAGCACATTGGACTTAATTAGAGCCCCCCCATCTAGTAGCACATTGGACTTAATTAGAACCCCCCCCATCTAGTAGCACATTGGACTTTATTAGAGCCCCCCATCTAGTAGCACATTGGACTTTATTAGAGCCCCCCCATCTAGTAGTACATTGGACTTTATTAGAGCCCCCCCCCATCTAGTAGCACATTGTATTTTATTAGAGCCCCCCCATCTAGTAGCACATTGGACTTTATTAGAGCCCCCCCCCAATCTAGTAGGACATTAGACTTTATTAGAGCCCCCCCCCATCTAGTAGCACATTGGACTTTATTAGAGCCCCCCCCCCATCTAGTAGCACATTGTATTTTATTAGAGCCCCCCCATCTAGTAGCACATTGGACTTTATTAGAGCCCCCCCCAATCTAGTAGGACATTAGACTTTATTAGAGCCCCTCCATCTAGTAGCACATTAGACTTTATTAGAGCCCCCCCAATCTAGTAGCACATTAGACTTTATTAGAGCCCCCCCATCTAGTAGCACATTGTATTTTATTAGAGCCCCCCATCTAGTAGCACATTGGACTTTATTAGAGCCCCCCCATCTAGTAGCACATTAGACTTTATTAGAGCCCCCCCCCCATCTAGTAGCACATTGGACTTTATTGGAGCCCCCCCCCCTCCATCTAGTAGCACATTGGACTTTATTAGAACCCCCCCCCCCCATCTAGTAGCACATTAGACTTTATTAGAGCCCCCCATCTAGTAGCACATTGGACTTTATTAGAGCCCCCCCCCCATCTAGTAGCACACTGGACTTAATTAGAACCCCCCCCCCCATCTAGTAGCACATTGGACTTTATTAGAGCCCCCCCCCCCCCCATCTAGTATCACATTAGAATTTATTAGAGCCCCCCCATCTAGTAGCACATTGGACTTAATTAGAACCCCCCCCCATCTAGTAGCACATTGGACTTTATTAGAGCCCCCCATCTAGTAGCACATTGGACTTTATTAGAGCCGCCCCCCCATCTAGTAGCACATTGGACTTTATTAGAGCCCCCCCCATCTAGTAGCACATTGGACTTGATTAGAGCCCCCCCATCTAGTAGCACATTGTACTTTATTAGAGCCCCCCATCTAGTAGCACATTGGACTTTATTAGAGCCCCCCCCCCCCATCTAGTAGCACATTAGATTTTATTAGAGCGCCCCCCCCCCCCATCTAGTAGCACATTGGACTTGATTAGAGCCCCCCCCCCCCCCCATCTAGGAACACATTAGACTTTATTAGAGCCATGACTATATAACCCTTGTGGATTGTTCATGGTCGTCTTCTGCTATAGGGAAAACAGGTAAACTAGGTCGGACACAATGCCAGATAAGCCCTACTGTCCAAAAGACCATCCACAGGTCAGAGGACCCATGGTGTGCCAATAAAACAGTCTAAAACCGTTCACAGGAAGGGTCCATCGATTCATGCTGCTTGTGCCAAATCTTGACCCCTTCATCAGGGAGGTGCCACAGAGATCTGTATCCATCTGACCAGGCCATGTTTCTCTATAGAGATCTGGATCAATCTGACCAGGCCATGTTTCTCCATAGAGATCCAGATCCATCTGACCAGGCCATGTTTCTCTATAGAGATCTGGATCCATCTGACCAGGCCATGTTTCTCTATAGAGATCCGGATCCATCTGACCAGGTCATGTTTCTCCACAGAGATCTGGATCCATCTGACCATGCCATGTTTCTCTACAGAGATCTGGATCCATCTGACCAGGCCATGTTTCTCCATAGAGATCCAGATCCATCTGACCAGGCCATGTTTCTCTATAGAGATCTGGATCCATCTGACCCGGCCATGTTTCTCCACAGAGATCTGGATCCATCTGACCAGGACATGTTTCTCTATAGAGATCTGGATCCATCTGACCAGGCCATGTTTCTCTATAGAGATCTGGATCCATCTGACCAGGACATGTTTCTCTATAGAGATCTGGATCCATCTGACCAGGCCATGTTTCTCTATAGAGATCTGGACCCATCTGACCAGACCATGTTTCTCTATAGAGATCTGAATCCATCTGACCAGGCCATGTTTCTCTATAGAGATCTGGACCCATCTGACCAGACCATGTTCCTGTATAGAGATCTGGATCCATCTGACCAGGCCATGTTTCTCCACAATGATCTGGATCCATCTGACCAGGCCATGTTTCTCTATAGAGATCTGGACCCATCTGACCAGGCCATGTTTCTCCACAATGATCTGGATCCATCTGACCAGGCCATGTTTCTCCACAGAGATCTGGATCCATCTGACCAGGCCATGTTTCTCCACAGAGATCTGGATCCATCTCACCAGACTATACCGTTAATGCCGGACTTCGCACAATCACCCATCAGATGCTGTGATCAAAGTTGTTTGCAACATCTAAAGGGTCAAAATTGCATTGCCAGCTGTATAAGGGGCTGATTGGGATGTGTAAGGAAAGGTCTGAAGTATTAAAATATAACATTAGTGAAACCGCACAGTGAATGGTGTAAATGGAAAAAAATACCAAACTCCAGAATTGATGATTTTTGGTCACTTAAGGCACGAGAAAAAACAAATTTAAAATTTGATCAAAAAATTTCCCCCAAAAAATAAAATAACCACCAATAAAAAAACACAGATTACTTAGCCAAAAAATGAGCCCTCCCTGTCATGATGTCACATAGGGCAGTGAAGAGTGAGCTCAACAGCCCTAATGGTGACTCACAACTGGGCACCAATCCTTGCCCTAAAGTGCAGGGGCGTCATGGTCAACATAATAAACGGATAATGTACAGGTCGGGGACGCAGTCAATAAACCAGAATACAGACATCAGGGAAACACAGAATCAGGAATATAGAGACAACAGCCAAAACAAAAACGGCAGATATGAAAATATGAACAAGACAATGTAGGAATTATATACAGCGAGATTTATCCAGGGATACAGGGGATGAACAAGGTTAGATTGAAGACAGACTCTATATAACTCAAGGATATGCAAATACTAGAATGAATGACAAGAACAGACACAAACGCTAAAAAAGGCCAACTAATCTGAACACAGACCAAGAACAGGATACACAGAACTAATTGAAAACTAGATACAAAGAAAACTGACTCCTATGTCAGGGACAAAGCGAAGCTCGGGAAATGGAGGAACCGGATAAAACTACAAAGCCAAACTCCAAATCATGGAGGGACACAAAAACGCACTAAACTAAAACAGATCTGAACAGGGGTCAAGATACAAGACTCACAGAAGCAGAGAATACTAAACAAGACACAAACCTGACAGACTAAACCCACATAATACAAGAATATCAGAATATATAACAGGGCTAAAAGCAGGACAGACAGCCATGGCAAACTCAAAGTGTATGTGCACACACAGGGACAAAGGGGAGATTGATCAAAAACTGTGCCCATGGAAACCAATCAAATCGCTTCTTTCATTTTTAACCCCTTAACCTCCCTGGCGGTATGATTCTGTCTGGAAATTTGTACCAAAAGCGGTACAATTTTTTTTAACTGAATTTCACATCTCCCTCCGCCCATTTCACATCTCCCTTGTCACATTCTCCCCCACCCCTTGTCACATTCCCCCCTTGTCACATCCCCCCCTGTCACATTCCCCCCCCTTTGTCACATCCCCCCCCCCCTTTGTCACATTCTTCCCCCCCCCCTCTGTCACCTTGTCTTGTCCTGCAGCAGTATACAGTGGGTTTGCCGGCAGATTTCAAACCTAGTGTATTTGCTGCAGAACAAGTCCTTTCCCCTTCAGCCAATCACAGGCTTTACACCACTGCGGCCTGTGATTGGCTGAAAAGGGAAAGGTCCTAGAAGATGAATAGTGAAGAGAGCAGGGACCGGACCGCACGGAGGGGAACGACATCTTCAGGGACCGGGATTAGGTGAGCTCAGTGTTTTTCTACCAGGGGGCCTCCAGCTGTTGTGAAACTACTACTCCCAGCATGCTGAGAGTTGTAGTTTTGCAACAGCTGGAGGCCCCCTGGTAGGGAAACACTGACTTTTAGTATTTTTCTTTACCTGCTCTGGCCGGCCCCCGCAACGGGAGCCGACCAGAGCAGATAATCGCATGTTTTCCCGGGGGCTGCATCCCTATATCGCATTGCTTTTGCGATATATCATGCAGCCTGGCCGGGAACTCTGCAATTCTACCCCGAGCGTGACTCGGGGATACCGATCCTGGCAGGGAAAATTAACCCCGAGTCAAGCTCCGGATAACCGCTCAGGAGGTTAAGGACCGGGGTTTTTTCCGTTTTTGCATTTTCGTTTTTTGCTCCTTGCCTTTAAAAAATCATAACTCTTTCAATTTTGCACCTAAAAATCCATATGATGGCTTTTTTTTTGCGCCACCAATTCTACTTTGTAATGACATCAGTCATTGTGCCCAAAAATCTACGACAAAACGGGAAAAAAATCATTGTGCGACAAAATTGAAGAAAAAACATAATTTTGTAACTTTTTGGGGCTTCTGTTTCTACACAGTACATTTTTCGGTAAAAATGACACCTTTTTATTCTGTAGGTCCATACGATTAAAGTGATCCCCTACTTATATAGGTTTGATTTTGTCGGACTTCTGGAAAAAATCAAACTACATGCAGGAAAATGAATACATTTAAAATTGTCATCTTCTGACCCCTATTACTTTTTTATTTTTGCATGTACGGGCCGGTATGAGGGCTCATTTTTTGCACGTGATCTGAAGATTTTATCGGTACCATTTTTGTATTGATCAGACTTTTTGATCGCTTTTTATTCATTTTTTCATTATATAAAAAGTGACCAAAAATGCACTATTTTGAAATTTGGAATTTATTTGCGCATACGCCATTGACCGTGCGGTTTAATTAACAATATATTTTTATAATTTGGACATTTCCACACGCAGCGATACCACATATGTTTATTTTTATTTACACTTTTTTTTTTAAATGGGAAAAGGGGGGTGATTCAAACTTTTATTAGGGAAGGGGTTAAATGATCTTTATTAACTTATTTTTTTTTTCACTTTTTTTTTGCAGTGTTATAGGTCCCATAGGGACCTATAACACTGCACACGCTGATCTTTTACATTGATCAATGGTTTCTCATAGGAAACCATTGATCGATGATTCGGCCACTTGACTGCTCATGCCTGGATCTCAGGTACTGAGCAGTCATTCGGCGATCGGACACCAGGAAAAAGGTAGGGATCCTCCTTGTGTCCTACAGCTGTACGGGATGCCGCAATTTCATCGTGGCGATCCCGATCAGCTCCCTGAGCTAACCGGCATTAGTTTATTTTCACTTTAGACGGGGCGTTCAACTTTGAATGCCGCGTCTAATGGGTTAATAGCGCGCGGCACCGCGATCAGTGCCGCTCGCTATTAGCCACGGGTCCCGGCCTCTAATTATTAAAGGCCGAGCCAGACCCACTATGACGTGGGGCCACACGTACCGGTATGCTCTGGGTCCTTAAGTGGTTAAAGAGACCTGTGAAAAATGAAAGAAGCAATCTGATTGGTTGCCATGGGCTGGAGGCCAGATGTAACCCTCCTATACTGCTATTGGCCTGGGACTGTAAATCTTTCCAGACCAGAGAGGAACCTACACTCATTAAACTCACACAGCCCCGTATACGGAAAAACAAAAAAGTTATAGCGGGCAGAAGGACACTGTTATATTTATTAATTTCTTTACAAAAAGTTAATTTTTTTAAAAAGAAAACTGTCAACAAAACTCCCCCCACCGTTCACCAGTTATCTTCACTATTCTTGATAAGCAAATGATCTTCTAACTGGCACGGGCAGGGTTACAAGGCTCCATCTGGCACTGTGATGTCAGCGCCGCCGGCTTATGAATATTCATGCCCTCCCTCCCTCTTCCCACCCCACCCGGAAACGGCACATGCGCAGTGGAGTCCTGTACAGAACGGGGAGGAGAGGGGGCGGAGGGAGGGCATGAATATTCATAAGCCGGCGGCGCTGACGTCACAGTGCCAGATGGAGCCTTGTAACCCCGCCCGTGCCAGTTAGAAGATCATTTGCATATCAAGAATAATGAAGATAGTGGCCGAACGGCGGGACGGAACCGGGCACGGTAGGCAGCATATTGATCAGCGTCCCCCCGCACTACCAGCCAGTACCTCTCGTTAGTGTGGGGGGAGTTTAGTGACAGTTTTCCTTTAAAGGGGTACTCCGCTGTTAGATATCTGATCTTAGGGGTCCCTGATGGAGCCCCCCCCCCTGCAATTTACTGCAGCACCCGGCTTTCTAAACAAACGACGGGTTCCTGCGTCAGTGGTCATGACATCACGTCACGCCCCCTCCATTCATGTCTATGGGAGGGGGCGTGTCGGAAGACACGCCCCCTCCCATAGACATGAATGGAGGGGGGGCGCGGCATGATGTCACGAGGGGGCATGTCACCATCACGGGCTCCGAACAAAATGTTCAGAACGCTGGAGCCCTAGAGTACCCCTTTAAAACTGGTAAAATAAAACAAAACCTATATGAACTATACGAATTGGTTATCTCTGTAATCGTATGGACCTACAGAATAAAGAGAACCTGTCATTTGTACCGAAAAGCGCACTGCGTAGAAACAAATAAATAAAATGATAAAACGAGTGATGCTATAATAAATTGGTACAACTTATTAGTACAATTGGTCCGGCATAAAAAAAAAAAAAAAAAAAAGGCCTCATATGGGTCTGAAGGTGGAAAAAGGAAAGAGTTATGGCTATTAAAAGGGTAGGATAAAAAGAGTTAAAAACTAAAAAAAAAAAATGACATTGAATCACAGCGTGAATGTAAACATAATTTTTTTTTCACACATATGTACCGCAGCTTTTCAATAGCCCAGAAGGAGTGACAACTTATACTTTGTTTTAAAATAAAATGGACAAAAACGTGTAAAAACACCAGTACAATGTCTAGTACAAATTCCCAGAGCTGCCACTAGGGGGAGGCTTAGCTGCTATGTAACTCTATTGCTTTCATTGAGTTCAATGTGTACAAATATGTATGGCGTGAGCTCCCCCTAGTGGCCGCAGCATGTACTGACGTTATTCCCACATCAACCACTGGCGAACTACAAAACCCAGAAGGCCCATTTTCCAGTTACATTCAGAAATAGATGGCTACTTGGAAATGGGACTTGGGGATCACACCAACATTGCTGGGACTTGTAGTTCCACACCTGAGGCTGGGAACAAGTCTGAAAACATGCTGAGACTTGTAGTTCCCCAGAGCAGTTCTGGGGCACGCTGGGGTTTGTAGTCCTACAGCGAGTTACACCCCCAACCCTGAGAATCACCCACCATATGGTCACCTTCTCCACACCGCGGCCTACTCCTCCTCGGGTTTTTATTTTTTTCAAACCAGGGCGCCCACGTGACATCATCAACAGCGACAACAGCCGCAACTACCAATCAGAGCGCTCATTACTGCAAGGGCAGGGAAGTAATGGCTGTGGTCATTGGGTGAAGTAGAAACTGCGGCTTTCACAAGAGTGCAAATAGTCATTTCTATCTGCGGTGCCGCTTACAGGCGCCATATTGCTGTAGCCGCTGGCATAGTGCTTAGAGCTAAGTGATCTTCAAGACAATGGCGTTCGCTGTACACTTACGCGAACAGGGACAGCTGCTAAGACGTGTAATTTAACTCTTCATCTGCCGATAATAGGTCTGTGCTATGAGAGATTAATAATAAATACATATCTATCTATATCTCCTATCTCGTATCTATCTCATATATATCTATCTATCTATCTCATATCTATATCTCATATCTATCTATCTCATATATATCTATCTCATATCTATCTATCTATCTATCTCATATATCTATCTATCTCATATCTATCTCATATATCTATCTATCTCATATCTATCTATCTATCTCATATCTATCTCATATCTATCTATCTCATATCTATCTATCTCATATATATATTATCTCATATTTATCTATCTATCTCATATCTACCTGTCTCATATCTATCTATCTATCTCATATCTATCTATCTCATATATCTATCTATCTCATATCTATCTCATATCTATCTATCTCATATCTATCTATCTCATATATCTATCTATCTCATATCTATCTCATATATCTATCTATCATATATCTATCTATCTCATATCTATCTCATATATCTATCTATCTCATATCTATCTCATATCTATCTATCTCATATCTATCTCATATATCTATCTATCTCATATCTATCTATCTCATATCTATCTATCTCATATATATATTATCTCATATCTATCTATCTATCTATCTCATATCTATCTATCTATCTCATATCTACCTGTCTCATATCTATCTATCTATCTCATATCTATCTATCTATCTCATATCTATCTCATATATCTATCTATCTCATATCTATCTATCTCGTATCTATCTATCTCATATCTATCTCATATATCTATCTATCTCATATCTATCTCATATATCTATCTATCTCATATCTATCTCATATATCTATCTATCTCATATCTATCTCATATCTATCTATCTCATATCTATCTATCTCATATATATATTATCTCATATCTATCTATCTATCTCATATCTATCTATCTCATATCTATCTATCTCATATCTATCTATCTATTTATCTATCTCTTATCTATCTCATATCTATCTATCTATATCTCCTATCTCATATCTATCTATCTCATATCTATCTATCTCATATCTATCTATCTATCTATCTATCTGTAATATGTTAGATAGGTATGAGATAGATAGATAGATATGAGATAGATAGATATGAGATAGATAGATATGAGATAGATATGAGATAGATAGATATGAGATAGATAGATATGAGATATATAGATATGAGATAGATCGATAGATATGAGATAGATAGATATGAGATAGAAATGGGATAGATAGATAGATAGATAGATATGAGATAGATATGAGATAGATAGATAGATATGAGATAGATAGATATGAGATAGATAGATATGAGATAGATAGATATGAGATAAATAGATATGAGAAAGATAGATAGATATGAGATAGATAGATAGATATGAGATAGATAGGAGATAGATAGATATGAGATAGAATAGATAGATATGAGAGATAGATACAGCACAGGAAAATTAGAGCAGCACGTCCCACAATGATGTGATAGCGGTGCAAGCAGCGAGTGGAGCCCCGGTCAAGGCAATTCAGACATCTAGGAAGGATGCCGCAGCACACAGAAGATTCAAAAGTGTAAACAGTGGTTTATTCCATGATAATACAAATTAGCGAATTAGGCTAATTTGTATTATCATGGAATAAACCACTGTTTACACTTTTGAATCTTCCGTGTGCTGCGGCATCCTTCCTAGATATGAGAGATAGATAGATAGATATGAGATAGATAGATATGAGATAGATAGATAGATATGAGATAGATAGATAGATAGATATGAGATAGATAGATAGATAGATAGATATGAGATAGATAGATAGATATGAGATAGATAGATAGATATGAGATAGATATGAGATAGATAGATATGAGATAGATAGATATTAGATAGATATGAGATAGATGGATATGAGATAGATAGATAGATATGAGATAGAATAGATAGATAGATAGATAGATATGAGATAGAATAGATAGATATGAGATAGATACACATGAGATAGATAGATATGAGATAGATAGATAGATAGATAGATAGATATGAGATAGAATAGATAGATATGAGAGATAGATATGAGATACATAGGGATAATAGAAAATAAAGTATTTCAGTGCTATGCCTCAGGAAATGTTCTGCAGGGGAGCACATGCCTCATATCATCACATTTACTCTTAAATCAGCAGAAGACTAAAAGTAAACATACAAGTATAGAAACAGTACAGAATGTGATGAAAGTTCTCATGTGCAAGAAAACATAATAACAAAAGTAAACGGCCTGAATGGAAACAATAATGATGATGAGTACAGTACTCACTCCAGGCAGTAACATGTTTGGATCTGCCTGGAGTGAGTACTGTACTCAATTAATGTTTTGATTCAGTTTGTCTACTTTTGTTATTATGTTTTTTTTCTTTTGCACATGATCACTTTCATTTCATACAGATAGCTGTCAATCATTGATTAGGACCTCCCACTGGACTCCTAATCATAAGAGGAGTAATTTTGAGTGAATAATATATGTATATGTGTACAGTATTTTCCAGCATAACTTGGCTAGACATGTTCTCATAAAACTTGTTACACTAAAAAAAATATATATATAGTAGAGTTAAAGGGGTTATCTAGGAAAAAACTTTTTTTTATATATATCAACTGGCTCCAGAAAGTTAAACAGATTTGTAAATTACTTCTATTAAAAAATCTTAATCCTTTCAGTACTTATGAGCTTCTGAAGTTTAGGTTGTTCTTTTCTGTCTAAGTGCTCTCTGATGACACATGTCTCGGGAAACGCCCAGTTTAGAAGCAAATCCCCATAGCAAACCTCTTCTAAACTGGGCGTTTCCCGAGACACGTGTCATCAGAGAGGACTTAGACAGAAAAGAACAACCTTAACTTCAGAAGCTCATAAGTACTGAAAGGATTAAGATTTTTTAATAGAAGTAATTTACAAATCTGTAGTAAATAAAGAAAAAAGGTGTCCTGCACTCACCGCTTCTATCCAGGTAATCCTGCTCCCATCTCGGGTCACGACTCGAACACGGAGGACATGGGTTGTGGAGCGCTCAGAGGCGATTGCCGGCGGTTTCACGCATAGGAATGGAGGCCGGATGAAGCGCATTCCTATGCGTGAAACCGCCGGCAATCGCCTCTGAGCGCTCCACAACCCATGTCCTCCGTGTTCGAGTCGTGACCCGAGATGGGAGCAGGATTACCTGGATAGAAGCGGTGAGTGCAGGACACCTTTTTTCTTTATTTACTACAATTTAGTGACTACGGTCTTTATTGTCCTAGCACCTCCGCTGCCAGGGTGGATTTCCAGTCTAGCGGGACGCCGTCTCCATCTCGTGGTCTTAGGAGGCCTAAGGTATCGGTGCCACTGTTGTTTCTTGTTTACTTCTTCTAATTTACAAATCTGTTTAACTTTCTGGAGCCAGTTGATATATATATATATATATATATATATATATATATATATATATATATATATATAAAAAAGTTTTTTCCTGGATAACCCCTTTAACCCCTTAAGGACCGGAGGTTTTTCCGTTTTTGCATTTTCGTTTTTTGCTCCTGGCCTTTAAAAAATCATAACTCTTTCAAATTTACACCTAAAAATCCATATGATGGCTTATTTTTTGCGCCACCAATTCTACTTTGTAATGACGTCAGTCATTTTGCCCAAAAATCTATGGTGAAGCGGGAAAAAAAATCATTGTGCGACAAAATTGGAAAAAAAACGCTGTTTTGTAACTTTTGGGGGCTTCCGTTTCTACGTAGTACATTTTTCGGTAAAAATAACACCTGATATTTATTCTGTAGGTCCATACGATTAAAATTATCCCCTACTTATATAGGTTTGATTTTGTCGGACTTCTGGAAAAAATCATAACTACATGCAGGAAAATTAATACGTTTAAAATTGTCATCTTCTGACCCCTATAACTTTTTTATTTTTCCGTGTATGGGGCGGTATGAGGGCTCATTTTTTTGCGCCGTGATCTGAAGTTTTTAACGGTACCATTTTTGCATTGATAGGACTTATTGATCACTTTTTATTCATTTTTAAATGATATAAAAAGTGACCAAAAATGCACTATTTTGGACTTTGGAATTTTTTTAATTCGGACATTTCCGCACGCCGTGATACCACATATGTTTATTTTTATTTACACTGTGTTTTTTTTTTTTATTGGAAAAGGGGGGTGATTCAAACTTTTAATAGGGGAGGAGTTAAATGATCTTTATTCACTTTTTTTTTTCACTTTTTTTTTGCAGTGTTATAGGTCCCATAGGGACCTATAACACTGGACACACTGATCATTGTTATCCCATAGGGACCTATAACACTGCACACACTGATCTTCTATGCTGATCACTGGTTTCTCATAAGAAACCAGTGATCAACGATTCTGCCGGATGACTGCTCATGCCTGGATCTCAGGCACTGAGCAGTCATTAGGCGATCGGACAGCGAGGAGGCAGGAAGGGGCCCTCCCGCTGTCCTGTCAGCTGTTCGGGATGCCGCGATTAGCCGCGGCTATCCCGAACAGCCCGACTGAGCTAGCCGGGAACTTTCACTTTCACTTTTAGCCGCGCGGCTCAGCTTTGAGCGCGCGGCTAAAGGGTTAATAGCGCGCAGCGCCGCGATCGGCGCTGCGCGCTATTAGAGGCGGGTCCCGGCTTCACTATGACGCTGGGCCCGCCGTGTAACCCCGCGTTATATCAGAAGAGCAGGACCAAGGACGTACCGGTACGTCCTTGGTCCTTAAGGGGTTAAATCAACCCTCACCCACTCCCATTTGCAAACGTTGTTTTTTTTTTTGTATGAAGTCTCATGCAGGTCTATGGGACTTCCCCTACATTTTTCTTTACTCCTCACTTTTTTCCTATTTTTGGATAACATTTTGGGGCTTCAGAACCAATTATCAGGTTTCCATAGAGTTCTGGTCTCAACATACAATGGTTTCAACATACAATGGTCGTCCCAGAACCAATTAATATTGTAACTTGAGGGACCATTGTACCCTGTCAGGGATGCTGGGAGTTGTATTCACGCAACAGCTTGAAATCCCCAGATTTGCTGGAGTCATCTAGGGCTGAGGATTATTATGGTGATTTTATTGCAGGTATTGTAGTTTCTGTCCTGTAAGATTTAGGTGGAAAGGGCTTAACCCCTTTTTCCGTTTTTGCATTTTCATTTTTTTCCTCATCACCTTCTAAAAATCATAACCCTTTCAATTTTGCACCTAAAATTCCGTATGATGGCTTATTTTTTGCGCCACCAATTCTACTTTGCAGTGACATCAGTCATTTTACCAAAAAATCCACAGCGAAACGGAAAAAATAAAAATAAATTGTGAGACTTCCATTTCTACGCAGTGCATATTTCGGTAAAAATGACACCTTATCATTATTCTGTAGGTCCATATGGTTAAAATGATACCCTACTTATATAGGTTGGATTTTGTCGCACTTCTGAAAAAAATCATAATTACATGCACGAAAATGTATACGTTTAAAATTGTCATCTTTTGACCCCTGTAACCTTTTTATTTTTCCGCGTACAGGCCGGTATTAATGATATAATTAGCGATATATTTTTATAGTTCGGACATTTCCGCACGCGGTGATACCACATATGTTTATTTTTATTTTTATTTACACAGTTTTTTTTTTTTATGGGAAAAGGGGGGTGATTCAAACTTTTATTAGGGAAGGGGTTAAATGATCTTTGTTAACTTTTTTTTTTTCCTTTTTTTTTTGCAGTGTTAGAGCTCCCATACGGACCTATCACACTGCACACACTGATCTCTTATACTGATCATTGTTATCCCATAGGGACCTATCACACTGCACACACTGATCTCTTATACTGATCATTGTTATCCCATAGGGACCTATCACACTGCACACACTGATCTCTTATACTGATCATTGTTATCCCATAGGGACCTATCACACTGCACACACTGATCTCTTATACTGATCATTGTTATCCCATAGGGACCTATCACACTGCACACACTGATCTCTTATACTGATCATTGTTATCCCATAGGGACCTATCACACTGCACACACTGATCTCTTATACTGATCATTGTTATCCCATAGGGACCTATAACACTGCACACACTGATCTCTTACACTGATCCCTGTAAAGCCATAGCTTTGCATGGATCAGCGAGATAGGGGCTCGATTGCTCAAACCTGTAGCTCAGGCTGGGAGCAATCAAACCCAGATCGGACGCGGCGGAGACAGGTAAGGAGACCTCCGCTCACGTCCTAGCTGATCGGAACATCGCGATTTTATCGCAATGTCCCGTTCAGCCCGACTGAGCTAACAGCGTGCGGCACCGATCGTTGTGCCGGGTGCTGTTAACCCTTCAGATGCAATTAAAGTTGACCGCCGCGTCTAAAAAACGAAAGTAAACGCTTCCCGGCAGCTCAGTCGGGCTGAAAGGGACATCGCGATAAAACTGCGATGTTCCGATCAGCTAGGACGCAGGCGGAGGTTGTGACCCCGTTTTTCACACCGGGAGCGGGCTCAGGGCGTACAGGTACGTCCTGAGTCCTTAAGAGGTTAAAAGGGGTACTCCGCTGGAAATTTTTTTTTTTTTTTTTTTTTTTTTTATTAACTGGTGCCAGAAAGTTAAACAGATTTGTAATTACTTCTATTAAAAGTCTTAATCCTTCCAGTACTTAATGAGGAAATAGAGTTTCCCAGGGGAATAGGTGCTTAAAACATAGTTTTTACAAGAAATAAATTATAAAAATACACCCACATAAACTTAACATGGAGACCAAATAGTGAATACAGTGATCCCTCAACTTACAATGGCCTCAACATACAATAGTTTCAACATACAATGGTCTTTTCTGGACCATTGTAAGTTGAAACCAGACTCACCATACAATGCTACAGACAGTCCAGAGCTGTGAAATGTGTCAATGGCTGGAAGAACCGACCAATCAAAATGGGCATTCACTGGTAAAACCCCTGTATTATTCAAGTGCATGCACTGACTGGTGTCTGGTAGCGCCCCCTACAGTACAGGGAGGTATTACATGTTCTGTACTCTTTACCTGTATTACTGAAGCATATGCACTGACTGGTGTCTGGTAGCGCCCCCTACAGTACAGGGAGGTATTACATGTTCTGTACTCTTTACCTGTATTACTGAAGCATATGCACTGACTGGTGTCTGGTAGCGCCCCCTACAGTACAGGGAGGTATTACATGTTCTGTACTCTTTACCTGTATTACTGAAGTGTATGCACTGATGGTGTCTGGTAGTGCCCCCTACAGTACAGGGAGGTATTACATGTTCTGTACTCTTTACCTGTATTACTGAAGTGTATGCACTGACTGGTGTCTGGTAGCGCCCCCTACAGTACAGGGAGGTATTACATGTTCTGTACTCTTTACCTGTATTACTGAAGCATATGCACTGACTGGTGTCTGGTAGCGCCCCCTACAGTACAGGGAGGTATTACATGTTCTGTACTCTTTACCTGTATTACTGAAGTGTATGCACTGACTGATGTCTGGTAGCGCCCCCTACAGTACAGGGAGGTATTACATGTTCTGTACACTTTACCTGTACCAGGGTTAGCTACTCCTCTGGACACCAGGTGAGGGCGACTCCATGTTACTTTTTTAGGACATTGCATGTACCGTTCAGGACCCCGAAGAAGCTCCTGTCCTCTACATAGACCAGTGTTTCCCAAGCAGGGTGCCCCCAGCTGTTGCCTTTGGCTGTCCGGGCATGCTGGGAGTTGTAGTTTCGCAACAGCTGGAGGCTCCATGCTTGGGAAACACTGACATAGACCGTGATTACAGCTCCCAGCAGCTCTTTCTTACTTTTATATGTAAGGATTTGCTTTATCTGTATTAGTTATCTTCTTATTTTTCTTTAATTCTCACTTTTTCCTATTTTTGGATGACATTTTGTTGCCTTTAGAACCAATTACCGGGTTTCCATAGAGTTCTGGTCTCAACATACAATGGTTTCAACATACAATGGTCGTCCTGGAACCAATTAATATTGTAACTTGACGGACCACTGTATAATAAATGGAATCGCTGTATACAAATAACATTGTACACCTTGGACATAATAAAACCACTACTCCGCATTTCGGCGGTCCACTTGTGGTAATCACTCCAACTCGACATATGAGATCAGGCTATGGATTATTCAGTCATTACTCTCCTTATTCTCATAGTTAATGTTCACAAAACATAACACAGGATTTGACCTACACCCACAGCCATATTCACGAATCTGTGTCATGTGAACCATCCCCAATCCCATCCTTCCATTACTTATCAGCTGCTGTTATGATCCACAGGAAGTTCTTTTCTTTTTGAATTTCCTTTCTGACCACAGTGCTCTCTGCTGACACGTCTGTCCATTTTAGGAACTGTCCAGAGTAGGAGCAAATCCCCATAGCAAACATCTCCTGCTTTAGACAGTTCCTAAAATGGACAGAGGTGTCAGCAGAGCGCACTGTGGTCAGACAGAAAGAAAATTCAAAAAGAAAGGAACTTCCTGTGGAAAATATAGCAGCTGATAAGTACTGGAAGGATTAAGATTTTTAAATAGAAGTAATTTACAAATCTGTTTAACTTTCTGGCACCAGTTAATTAAGAAAAAAATAAATAAAGTTTTCCAGTGGAGTATCCCTTTAACCCCTTCCCGCTACAGGGCATATGCATACGTCCTACGTGGGCTCCCGTGATATAATGCAGGGTTACGCGCTGACCCCGCGTCATATTGCGTCAATCCCGACGGCCATCAACGGCCGGGACCCGCGGCCAATACCGGACATCACCGATCACGGTGATGCCCGGTATTAACCCTTCAGACGCGGCGATGAAAGTTGATTGCCGCGTCTAAAGTGAAAGTAAACATTGCTGGTTAGCTCAGTGGTGCTGTTCGGGATCACCGCGGCGTCCCGAACAGCTTGCAGGACAGCAGGAGGATCCCTACCTGCCTCCTCGCTGTCCGATTGCCGAATGACTGCTCCGTCCCTAAGATCCAGGCATGAGCAGTCGAGCGGCGATAACACTGATCAATGCCAGGCTAATACATGGCAGTGATCAGTGTAGGAAATCAGTGTGTGCAAAAAAAAAAAAAAAAAAAAAAATTTGTAAATAAAAATAAATATAAACATATGTGGTATTCGTAAATGTCCAAACTATTAAAATATATCATTAATTAAACCGCACGGTCAATGCAAAATAGCGTATTTTTAGTCACTTTTTTTACTGTAAAAAAATGTATAAAAAGTGTTCAAAACAAAAATGGTACCAATAAAAACTTCAGATCACGGTGCAAAAAATGACCCTCATACCGCCCTGTATGCAGAAAAGTATATAAGTTATAGGGGTCAGAAGATGACATTTTTAAACGTATACATTTTCCTGCATGTAGTTATGATTTTTTCCAGAAGTACGACAAAATCAAACCTATATAAGTAGGGTATCATTTTAATCGTATGGACCTACAGAATAATGATAAGGTGTCATTTTTACCGAGAAATGTACTACGTAGAAACGGAAGCCCCCAAAAGTTACAAAATGGCATTTTTCTTCAATTTTGTCGCACAATGATTTTTTTTCCCGCTTTTACGTGGATCTTTGGGTAAAATGACTGATGTCACTGCAAAGTAGAATTGGTGGTACAAAAAATAAGCCATAATATGGAATTATAGGTGGAAAATTTAAAGGGTTATGATTTTTAAAAGGTTAGGAGGAAAAAACGAAAGCGCAAAAACGGAAAAACGCTATGTCCTTAAAGGGTTAATGCAAGTGCTCACCCAACCTACCAGGGCTGCATTGTCTCCATGTATAGACAAACTGATCATAAAATATAAGAGTCACATGGCGCCTTCACCACCAGGATTGTGACCGCAGGAGCCCCGGCTCCCATCTGGATGGGGATGACCTCACTGTGCTCCCCGTCATGTGATGTTTGTCAGCACTCATAGATAGAGAACCGTCCGCCCCATCTGCTGCACACAATGTATTTACCAGAGACAGAAAGCAGTGGTCACCTCATCCTGTCACACACCGTCGTCTGCCCCGGGGGGGGGGGCTCTATAGACTGTAGACTATAACAATGTTATATGCCGTATACTCCTTCCCAGGGTGCAACTTAAATATTCTCCTCCACAGAGTACCAGCCATGAATATCCCCCCCCCCCGAATACCAGCCACATATACTCCGCCCATAAGTACCAGCCACATATACTCCGCCCATAAGTACCAGCCACATATACTCCTACTCAGGGTGCAAGCCACAAAAACTTCTCCCCAGAGAGCAAGTCACCTATTTTCCTCCTAAGAGTACCAGCCATGAATACCCCCCAGAGTACCAGCTACAAATACTCCTCCCCCAAGTGTCAGCCACAAATACTCATCGAATTTGGCCCCTCTCATCTGCCTTATACTCCTCCCCAAAGTGCCAGCCACAAGTACTCCTCTCCATAGTGCCAGTCACATATACTCCTCTCCATAGTGTCAGTCACATATACTCCTCCCCATAGTGCCAGTCACATATACTCCTCCCCATAGTGCCAGTCACATATACTCCTCCCCATAGTGCCAGTCACATATACTCCTCCCCATAGTGTCAGTCACTTATACTCCTCCCCATAGTGTCAGTCACATATACTCCTCCCCATAGTGCCAGCCACATATACTCCTCCCCATAGTGCCAGTCACATATACTCCTCCCCATAGTGCCAGTCACATATACTCCTCCCCATAGTGCCGGTCACATATATTCCTCCCCATAGTGTCAGTCACATATACTCCTCCGCAGAGTGCCAGTCACATATACTCCTCCCCATAGTGCCAGTCACATATACTCCTCCCCATAGTGTCAGTCACATATACTTCTCCCCATAGTGCCGGTCACATATACTCCTCCCCATAGTGCCAGTCACATATACTCCTCCCCATAGTGCCAGTCACATATACTCCTCCCCAGAGTGTCAGCCACATATACTCCTCCCCATAGTGTCAGCCACATATACTCCTCCCCATAGTGTCAGCCACATATACTCCTCCCCATAGTGCCGGTCACATATACTCCTCTCCATAGTGTCAGTCACATATACTCCTCCCCATAGTGTCAGTCACATATACTCCTCCCCAGAGTGTCAGCCACATATACTCCTCCCCATAGTGTCAGCCACATATACTCCTCCCCATAGTGTCAGCCACATATACTCCTCCCCATAGTGCCAGTCACATATACTCCTCCCCATAGTGTCAGTCACATATACTCCTCCCCATAGTGTCAGTCACATATACTCCTCCACATAGTGTCAGTCACATATACTCCTCCCCATAGTGTCAGTCACATATACTCCTCCCCATAGTGCCAGTCACATATACTCCTCCCCATAGTGTCAGCCACATATACTCCTCCCCATAGTGCCGGTCACATATATTCCTCCCCATAGTGTCGGTCACATATACTCCTCCCCATAGTGTCAGCCACATATACTCCTCCCCATAGTGCCGGTCACTTATACTCCTCCCCATAGTGTCAGTCACATATACTCCTCCCCATAGTGCCAGTCACATATACTCCTCCCCATAGTGCCGGTCACATATATTTCTCCCCATAGTGTCAGCCACATATACTCCTCCGCAGAGTACCAGTCACATATACTCCTCCCCATAGTGTCAGTCACATATACTTCTCCCCATAGTGCCAGCCACATATACTCCTCCCCATAGTGTCAGCCACATATACTCCTCCCCATAGTGCCGGTCACATATACTCCTCCCCAAAATGTCAGTCACATATACTCCTCCCCATAGTGTCAGCCACATATACTCCTCCCCATAGTGTCAGCCACATATACTCCTCCCCATAGTGCCGGTCACATATACTCCTCCCCAAAATGTCAGTCACATATACTCCTCCCCATAGTGTCAGTCACTTATACTCCTCCCCATAGTGTCAGTCACTTATACTCCTCCCCATAGTGTCAGTCACATATACTCCTCCCCATAGTGCCAGTCACATATACTCCTGCCCATAGTGTCAGTCACATATACTCCTCCCCATAGTGTCAGTCACATATACTCCTCCACATAGTGTCAGTCACATATACTCCTCCCCATAGTGCCAGTCACATATACTCCTCCCCATAGTGTCAGCCACATATACTCCTCCCCATAGTGCCGGTCACATATATTCCTCCCCATAGTGTCAGTCACATATACTCCTCCGCAGAGTGCCAGTCACATATACTCCTCCCCATAGTGTCAGTCACATATACTCCTCCCCATAGTGCCAGTCACATATACTCCTGCCCATAGTGTCAGTCACATATACTCCTCCCCATAGTGTCAGTCACATATACTCCTCCACATAGTGTCAGTCACATATACTCCTCCCCATAGTGCCAGTCACATATACTCCTCCCCATAGTGTCAGCCACATATACTCCTCCCCATAGTGCCGGTCACATATATTCCTCCCCATAGTGTCGTCTGCCCCGGGGGGGCTCTATAGACTGTAGACTATAACAATGTTATATGCCGTATACTCCTTCCCAGGGTGCAACTTAAATATTCTCCTCCACAGAGTACCAGCCATGAATATCCCCCCCCCCCCGAATACCAGCCACATATACTCCGCCCATAAGTACCAGCCACATATACTCCGCCCATAAGTACCAGCCACATATACTCCTACTCAGGGTGCAAGCCACAAAAACTTCTCCCCAGAGAGCAAGTCAGCTATTTTCCTCCTAAGAGTACCAGCCATGAATACCCCCCAGAGTACCAGCTGCAAATACTCCTCCCCCAAGTGTCAGCCAAAAATACTCATCGAATTTGGCCCCTCTCATCTGCCTTATACTCCTCCCCAAAGTGCCAGCCACAAGTACTCCTCTCCATAGTGCCAGTCACATATACTCCTCCCCATAGTGCCAGTCACATATACTCCTCCCCATAGTGCCAGTCACATATACTCCTCTCCATAGTGCCAGTCACATATACTCCTCCCCATAGTGTCAGTCACATATACTCCTGCCCATAGTGTCAGTCACTTATACTCCTCCCCATAGTGTCAGTCACATATACTCCTCCCCATAGTGCCAGTCACATATACTCCTCCCCATAGTGCCGGTCACATATATTCCTCCCCATAGTGTCAGTCACATATACTCCTCCGCAGAGTGCCAGTCACATATACTCCTCCCCATAGTGTCAGTCACATATACTTCTCCCCATAGTGCCAGCCACATATACTCCTCCCCATAGTGCCAGTCATATATACTCCTCCCCATAGTGCCAGTCACATATACTCCTCCCCATAGTGCCAGTCACATATACTCCTCCCCAGAGTGTCAGCCACATATACTCCTCCCCATAGTGTCAGCCACATATACTCCTCCCCATAGTGTCAGCCACATATACTCCTCCCCATAGTGCCAGTCACATATACTCCTCCCCATAGTGTCAGTCACATATACTCCTCCCCATAGTGTCAGTCACATATACTCCTCCACATAGTGTCAGTCACATATACTCCTCCCCATAGTGTCAGTCACATATACTCCTCCCCATAGTGCCAGTCACATATACTCCTCCCCATAGTGTCAGCCACATATACTCCTCCCCATAGTGCCGGTCACATATATTCCTCCCCATAGTGTCGGTCACATATACTCCTCCCCATAGTGTCAGCCACATATACTCCTCCCCATAGTGCCGGTCACTTATACTCCTCCCCATAGTGCCAGTCACATATACTCCTCCCCATAGTGCCAGTCACATATACTCCTCCCCATAGTGTCGGTCACATATATTCCTCCCCATAGTGTCAGCCACATATACTCCTCCGCAGAGTGCCAGCCACATATACTCCTCCCCATAGTGTCAGCCACATATACTCCTCCCCATAGTGCCGGTCACATATACTCCTCCCCAAAATGTCAGTCACATATACTCCTCCCCATAGTGTCAGCCACATATACTCCTCCCCATAGTGTCAGCCACATATACTCCTCCCCATAGTGCCGGTCACATATACTCCTCCCCAAAATGTCAGTCACATATACTCCTCCCCATAGTGTCAGTCACTTATACTCCTCCCCATAGTGTCAGTCACTTATACTCCTCCCCATAGTGTCAGTCACATATACTCCTCCCCATAGTGCCAGTCACATATACTCCTCCCCATAGTGTCAGTCACATATACTCCTCCCCATAGTGTCAGTCACATATACTCCTCCCCATAGTGCCAGTCACATATACTCCTGCCCATAGTGTCAGTCACATATACTCCTCCCCATAGTGTCAGTCACATATACTCCTCCACATAGTGTCAGTCACATATACTCCTCCCCATAGTGCCAGTCACATATACTCCTCCCCATAGTGTCAGCCACATATACTCCTCCCCATAGTGCCGGTCACATATATTCCTCCCCATAGTGTCAGTCACATATACTCCTCCGCAGAGTGCCAGTCACATATACTCCTCCCCATAGTGTCAGTCACATATA
Source organism: Hyla sarda (assembly GCF_029499605.1). NCBI lineage: Eukaryota > Metazoa > Chordata > Amphibia > Anura > Hylidae > Hyla > Hyla sarda. Next base: position 20,228,823 of record NC_079190.1, on the reverse strand, counting down.
CTCCTCCCCATAGTGCCAGTCACATATACTCCTGCCCATAGTGTCAGTCACATATACTCCTCCCCATAGTGTCAGTCACATATACTCCTCCACATAGTGTCAGTCACATATACTCCTCCCCATAGTGCCAGTCACATATACTCCTCCCCATAGTGTCAGCCACATATACTCCTCCCCATAGTGCCGGTCACATATATTCCTCCCCATAGTGTCAGTCACATATACTCCTCCGCAGAGTGCCAGTCACATATACTCCTCCCCATAGTGTCAGTCACATATACTTCTCCCCATAGTGCCAGCCACATATACTCCTCCCCATAGTGCCAGTCATATATACTCCTCCCCATAGTGCCAGTCACATATACTCCTCCCCATAGTGCCAGTCACATATACTCCTCCCCATAGTGCCAGTCACATATACTCCTCCCCAGAGTTTCAGCCACATATACTCCTCCCCATAGTGTCAGCCACATATACTCCTCCCCATAGTGTCAGTCATATATACTCCTCCCCATAGTGTCACTCACATATACTCCTCCCCATAGTGTCAGTCACATATACTCCTCCCCATAGTGCCAGTCACATATACTCCTCCCCATAGTGCCAGCCACATATACTCCTCCCCATAGTGTCAGTCACATATACTCCTCCCCATAGTGTCAGTCACATATACTCCTCCCCATAGTGCCAGTCACATATACTCCTCCCCAAAGTGCCAGCCACATATACTCCTCCCCATAGTGTCAGTCATATATACTCCTTCCCAGAGTGTCAGCCACATATACTCCTCCCCATAGTGTCAGTCACATATACTCCTCCCCATAGTGCCAGTCACATATACTCCTCCCCATAGTGTCAGTCACATATACTCCTCCCCATAGTGTCAGTCACATATACTCCTCCCCATAGTGTCAGTCACATATACTCCTCCCCATAGTGCCAGTCACATATACTCCTCCCCAAAGTGCCAGCCACATATACTCCTTCCCAGAGTGTCAGCCACTTATACTCCTCCCCATAGTGTCAGTCACATATACTCCTCCCCATAGTGTCAGTCACATATACTCCTTCCCAGAGTGTCAGCCACATATACTCCTCCCCATAGTGTCAGCCACATATACTCCTCCCCATAGTGTCAGTCACATATACTCCTCCCCATAGTGCCAGTCACATATACTCCTCCCCATAGTGCCAGTCACATATACTCCTCCCCATAGTGTCAGTCACATATACTCCTCCCCATAGTGCCAGTCACATATACTCCTCCCCATAGTGCCAGTCACATATACTCCTCCCCATAGTGTCAGTCACATATACTCCTCCCCATAGTGCCAGTCACATATACTCCTCCCCATAGTGCCTGTCACATATACTCCTCCCCATAGTGCCAGTCACATATACTCCTCCCCATAGTGCCGGTCACATATATTCCTCCCCATAGTGCCGGTCACATATACTCCTCCCCATAGTGCCGGTCACATATACTCCTCCCCATAGTGCCGGTCACATATATTCCTCCCCATAGTGCCTGTCACATATACTACTCCCCATAGTGCCAGTCACATATACTCCTCCCCATAGTGCCGGTCACATATACTCCTCCCCATAGTGCCGGTCACATATACTCCTCCCCATAGTGCCAGTCACATATACTCCTCCCCATAGTGCCGGTCACATATACTCCTCCCCATAGTGCCGGTCACATATACTCCTCCCCATAGTGCCAGTCACATATACTCCTCCCCATAGTGCCGGTCACATATACTCCTCCCCATAGTGTCGGTCACATATACTCCTCCCCATAGTGCCGGTCACATATACTCCTCCCCATAGTGCCGGTCACATATACTCCTCCCCATAGTGCCGGTCACATATACTCCTCCCCATAGTGCCAGCCACATATACTCCTCCCCAGAGTGCCAGTCACATATACTCCTCCCCATAGTGCCAGTCACATATACTCCTCCCCATAGTGCCAGCCACAAATCCTCTTCGCCAAAAGGTTGTGCTGTGCTGCGGGTGGGTAGCTTAGCCATGAAGCTACCATTGACTTCAATGTGACATGTCACTTCTTTTCTGCATGGCTCCTTATCTCCCATTAAAGTCTAAGGCAGTGATGGTTTTTGGTGCAGAGATTGGCGCAGTTTCTGCACCAATAACCATGTGAATGTGCCCAAAACGAAATCCCCCCCCCCAAATCTACGAATTTCTTTACAATTTCCCAATATTTTTTTGGCTGCGTCCTACATTTTATGGTAAAACGAGTGATGTCATTACAAAGTATGGGAGGGTTAACACCACGTTTTTGCTATACGGTTTCGGCATACGGTTTCATAAAAAAAAAGCGTATGCAACCGTACAGAAAACCGTGCCCATAGACTTCCCAATCAAACTGTATGCACCATAATGTATACGGTTGTCTCCGTTTTTCAAACCATGCGTTTTTTTTATTTTATTCCGGACATAAATCCGTGGCCTACCACGGTTTTTGGTCCGGGTGAAAAACCGTATTAAACCGTATATGTTTTTTTTTTTTGTTTTTTTTACATGGGAGTCAATAGGAACCGTACAGAACTGTATGTGCGTACGGTTCCATCCCGTTTTCACCATACAGTTTTTGACTTAGCACAGTTTTTTTTCTTCTTGGAATTTCAATCAAACAAGTGAAACTTTATTCGTGAAAAGTTAAAAACGTATACTTTTTTTTTTCTTAAAAAACGGATGCAACCGGACATCATTTTTCAAACCGTATACAGATAAAAATTTGTACACACGTTTTGATACAGTTTAGGCTTCATTCACATCTCGTTTTTGCAATACGGTTCCCGTATCCGGTTTTAGTGAAAAAAACGTATGGAACCGTATTGCAAACCGTTACGGTTTTATCCGTCTTTTTCCCCGTACACAAAACCGTAGTCTACTACGGTTTTATGTCTGGGTGAAAAACCGGATTCAACCCGTATACGTTTAAAAAAAAAAAATGGTGGTCTATGGGAACCGTACTGAAGCGTATGTGCGTACAGTTCCATCCGGTTTGCACAATACGGTTTTGGAGTTTGCACATGCGCAGTGCACGCCAAAAGTTCTTCCCACAAATAGAACAAGAAGAACTTTATTTAATTAAGGACAAACATAAAACCGTATCCGTTTTTTTCTCTCCAAAAACGTATTAAACTATATGCAACCAGACATCCGTTTTCAAACCATATACGGTTTAAAACCGTACAGAGGTCTATTCGGTTGTACACAGTTATATACGGTTCGATCCGCTTTTGAGACATACGTTTTTTTAAAAAAAAAAAAACTGATACGGGAACTTTATTGCAAAAACGAGATGTGAACGCAGCCCAAGGCTGCGTTCACATCTAGTTTTTGCAATACGGTCGCCGTACCCGGTTTCAGCAAAAAAAAAAAAAACGTATTGAACCGTATTCCAAACCGTATGCATAGACATTACATTGACAACTGTAGCATCCGGTTGCGTACGTTTTGTTTCATTTACGGTTGTATGCTGTTTTTTTCCGCACACCAAACCGTAGTCTACTACGGTTTGAAGTCAGGTTGAAAAACCGTATCCAACCGTGATACGGTTTTTAAAAAATGGTTGTCTATGTGAACCGTATAGAACCGTATGTGCGTACGGGTACATACGGTTTGCACAATACGGTTTTTAATTTAAATTTTTTTTAGTTTTTGGGGGAAATTCAATAAAAAAAAGAACTTTATTTAAAATGTTGACAAACATAAAACCGTATCCGTTTTTTTTCTCAAGGAAAACTTATTAAAATGTACGCAAACGAACATCCGTTTTCAAACCGTCCGGTTTGGAGACATAAGTTTTTTTGTACAGAAATGGGATATGGGACCCGTATTGCAAAAACGAGATGTGAATGCAGCCTTACCACGGTTTTTGCTCCGGGTGAAAAACCGTATTAAACCGTATATGTTTTATTTTTTTTTTAACATGGGAGTCAATAGGAACCGTACAGAACCGTATGTGCGTACGGTTCCATCCGGTTTTCACCATCCGGTTTTTGTCTTAGCTCAGTTTTTTTCTTTTCTTGGAATTTCAATTAAACAAGTGAAACTTTATTCATAATGGAGTGAAAAGTTAAAAGGGTACTCCGCCCCTAGACATCTTATCCCCTAAGGATAGGGCATATCCAAAGGATAGGGCATATGATGTCTGATCGTGGGGGTCCCGCTGCTGGGGACCCCGGGGATCCCTGCTGCAGCACCCCGCTATCATTACAGCACAGAGCGAGATCGCTCTGCATGTAATGACGGGCAATAGAGGGGTCGGAGCATTGTTACGTCACGGCTCCGCCCCCGTCAATACAAGTCTATGGAAGGGGGCGTGGCGGTTGTCATGCCCCCCACCATAGACTTGCATTAAGGGGACGGACCGTGACGTCACAAGGGGGCGGAGTCATGACGTCACGCTGCTCCGGCCCCTGTATCGCCCGTCATTACGCACAGAGCGAACCCGCTCTGTGCAGTAATGATAGCGGGGTGCCGCAGCAGCGATCCCCGGGGTCCCCAGCAGCGGGACCGCGGCGATCTAACATCTTATCCCCTATCCTTTGGATAGGGGATAAGATGCCAGGGGCGGAGTACCCCTTTAAAAACATATAGCAACCGGTCATCATTTTTCAAACCGTATACAGATAAAAATTTGTACACACGTTTTGATGCAGTTTAGTCCGATTTTGAGGAATCCGTTTTTTTTAAATCAAAAACCTGATACAGGAACTGTATTGCAAAAACGTGGTGTGGACCCGGCCTAAAATTGGTCGTGCACACAAACAAGCCTCATATGGGTCTGTAGGTGGAAGAATATAAGCGTTATGGCTCTTAGAAGGTGAGGAGGAAAAAACGAAAACGCTAATCTGAAAATTGGCTGTGTCCTCGCGGGGTTAAGAGTCCTTTCGCTCTATGGATACCCGTTGCGGTGGTGATGGGTTAAAAGGGCGGAGGCTGGGACTCCTCCCCTAGGATAGTCCTTCCTCCTATCAGTCCATCCAGTGAGGGGATTCCCTTGATGTGAGACAGTAGAGAATAGACATGGCATCTCCGTGGCTGTCAGGATGGGGGTCCCTGCTCTTGGTGGGCATTCTGGTCTCTGTAGTGCATTCTGCTCCCACCTACGAGACGTACTACTTCGACCAAAAGGTAAGAGGCTCTGATATCTTCCTAAGGGGGGAGGAAATCTAGGGTCTATTCCAGTGTTTCCCAACCAGGGTGCCTCCAGCTGTTGCAAAACTACAACTCCCAGCATGCCCGGACAGCCGAAGGCTGTCCGGGCATGCTGGGAGTTGTAGTTTTGCAACAGCTGGAGGCACCTTGGTTGGGAAACACTGGTCTATTCAGAGGCAATGTTACAGCCCTAAGGGGGTCTGGTGAATCCCCATTGTGTGGAGCATCCTGTGGCCCTTTAAGGGTTAAAGTGACATCTCGCATCACGAGACTACTACCTCTTCCTGTATTTCGTAATCCCTTCTGCTGACATTTGATTCCGATTTCCTCCTTGTGGTAGCCAGCAAAGTACTCAACTCATCTGACCCAAATACTCAATCCAGGTGGGAATTTGGGGAGGGGAGGGTGGTGTTTGATCACTCAGATATATAGCTGGAATGGATTTGTCGATTTTTAACTCAAAGGGTTAATTTTTGGACCAGAAAAAAGGCGAAGGTCCGGTTTGGTAAAAGGCAGAAGTAGCAAACTCAGCTCTGCTACATTTCTAAAGCAGCAAATGATCAGCCCTTTATTCAGACCGGTCACTGTCCAGATCAGTGTTTTCCCAACTAGTGTGTCTCCAGCTGTTGCAAAACTACAACTCCCAGCATGTCCGGTTGGTCTTCGTAGAAGTGGCAAACTCAGCTCTGCAGTGAATGATCAGCACTTTATCCAGACCGTGAGCTGTCCAGTTTCCCAACCAGTGTGCCTTCGTCTGTTTTTGTCACACAGATGTAGTCGGGATGGATTTGTCGTTTAACTCATTGAGGGTTAATTTTGGGACCAAAAAGAAAATAATGCAGAGGCCAATATGGACTGTACTTTGCAAAAGCAGAAGTAGCAAACTCAACTCTGCTACATTTGTAATGCAGCAAATGACCGGCTCTTTATTCAGACTGAGCACTGTACAGATAAGTGTTTTCCCAATTAAAGTACCTCCAGCTGTTGCAAGACTACAACTCCCAGAATGCCCGGACAGCCTTTGTAAAAGCAGAAGTAGCAAAGTCAGCTCTGCTACATTTTTAATGCAGTGAATGACATCCAGATCAGTGTTACCCAACCAGTGTGCTTAAAGCTGTTGCAAAACTACAACTCCCGGCATCATTGTCCAGATCATTGTTTCCCAACCAATGTGTCTCCAGCTGTTGCAAAACTACAACTCCCGGCATCATTGTCCAGATCATTGTTTCCCAACCAATGTGTCTCCAGCTGTTGCAAAACTACAACTCCCAGCATCATTGTCCAGATCATTGTTTCCCAACCAATGTGTCTCCAGCTGTTGCAAAACTACAACTCCCAGCATCATTGTCCAGATCATTGTTTCCCAACCAATGTGTCTCCAGCTGTTGCAAAACTACAACTCCCGGCATCATTGTCCAGATCATTGTTTCCCAACCAATGTGTCTCCAGCTGTTGCAAAACTACAACTCCCAGCATCATTGTCCAGATCATTGTTTCCCAACCAATGTGCCTCAAGCTGTTTGCAAAACTACAACTCCCAGCATGCTCTTCCAGCCTTCTGAAGAGTAATGGGTTGGAGATTGGTGCGTTAGATTAGTGTTCCCCAGCTGTTCACAAAACTACAACTCCCAGCAAGCTTTGCCCACATTTGGAGAGCAACCCTTTTTTCCCCCAAACTATTTTCTGAGCTGTTGCAAAACTACAACTCCCAGCAATCCCTGCCAGCCTTCTAAAGAGCAATGGGTTGGAGACTGTTGCTTTTAGATCAGTATTTCCCCAACCTGTGGCTTCTAATCCTGTTGCAAAACTACAACTCCCAGCATCATTTTCCAGATCATTGTTTCCCAACCAATGTGTCTCCGGCTGTTGCAAAACTAAAACTCCCAGCATGCCCGGACAGCCAACGGCTGTCCGGGCATGCTGGGAGTTGTAGTTTTGCAACACTGGTCCAAGTTATGCATTCTGGTCCCATAGGGGACCACTTCTCACTGCAATTTTGGGTGGTCCTCTCAAAGGGGTTTCACTGTGTCTAACTTATTTGACTTGTAAACAGAGCTTGATACATTGTAACTATTTACTGACTTCTATTTGATACATTCTTGTCATTGTATCTTTTGGCTGAAGATAATAGGAGGCTGCTGGGTCCTAAAGCAGAATCTGTAACCAATTTATAATACTGGTGTCTTCCTATGCCAGAGGGTCTATGTGCTTAACCCCTTAACGACGCAGGACGTATATTTACATCATATCGCGTCGGTCCCGGAGCTAATCAACGGCCGGGACCCGCGGCTAATACCACACATCGCCGATCGCGGCGATGTGTGGTATTAACCCTTTAGAAGCGGCGGTCAAAGCTGAAACTGAAAGTATCCCGGCTGCTCAGTCGGGCTGTTCGGGACCGCCGCGGTGAAATCGTGGCGTCTCGAACAGCTGATCGGACACCGGGAGGGCTCTTACCTGCCTCCTTGGTGTCCGATCGGCGAATGACTGCTCCGTGCCTGAGATCCAGGCAGGAGCAGTCAAGCGCCGATAATGCTGATCACAGGCGTGTTAATACACGCCAGTGATCAGCATGAAAGATCAGTGTGTGCAGAGTTATAGGTCCCTATGGGATAACAATGATCAGTATAAGAGATCAGTGTGTGCAGTGTTATAGGTCCCTATGGGACCTATAACACTGCAAAAAAAAAAGTGTTAATAAAGGTCATTTAACCCCTTCCCTAATAAAAGTTTGAATCACCCCCCTTTTCCCATAAAAAAAATAAAAGTGTAAAAAAAAAAAAATAAACATATGTGGTATCGCCGTGTGCGTAAATGTCCGAACTATAAAAATATATCATTAATTAAGCCGTAAGGTCAATGGCGTACGCGCAAAAAAATTCCAAAGTCCAAAAAAGCGTATTTTGGTCTCTTTTTATAACATTAAAAAATTAATAAAAAGTGATCAAAAAGTCCGATCAAAACAAAAATCACACCGGCAAACGGCCCTCATACCGCCCCGTATGTGGAAAAATAAAAAAGTTATAGGGGTCAGAAGATGACATTTTTAAACGTATACATTTTCCTGCATGTAGTTATGATTTTTTCCGGAAGTGCGACAAAATCAAACCTATATAAGTAGGGTATCATTTTAACCGTATGGACCTACAGAATAATGATAAGGTGTAACTTTTACCGAAATATGCACTGCGTAGAAACGGAAGTCCCCAAAAGTTACAAAATGGCTTTTTATTTTTATTTTGTGGCACAATGATTTTTTTTTTCCGTTTCGCCGTGCATTTTTTGGTAAAATGACTAATGTCACTGCAAAGTAGAATTGGCGACGCAAAAAATAAGCCATAATATGGATTTTTAGGTGGAAAATTGAAAGGGTTATGATTTTTAAAAGGTAAGGAGGAAAAAACGAAAGTGCAAAAACGGAAAAACCCTGCGTCCTTAAGGGGTTAACCAAGCCCCCCTACCAGGGCCTGGGGAAGATCGCTACCATTGTGCCCCAAATATTTACACCCATAATGGAATGGGCTATGGAGATACAATGATCATGTGCTACAACTCCCAGCATGCCCTGCAAGCCTTCTGGAGATCAATGGGTTGGAGAGTCTTGCTTTAGATCGGTGGTCTTCAACCTGCGGACCTCCAGGTGTTGCAAAACTACAACTCCCAGCATGCCCGGACAGCCAACGGCTATCCGGGTATGCTGGGAGTTGTAGTTTTGCAACATATGGAATTCCGCAGGTTGAATACCACTGCTTTAGATTAGTGTTCTCTAGCTGTTGCAAAACTACAACTCCCAGCATGCCCTGCCAGCCTTCTAAAGAGCAATGGGTTGGAGACTGTTTCTTTTAGATCAGTATTCCCCCAACCTGTGGCTTCTAATCTGTTGCAAAACTACAACTCCCAGCATGCCTTGCCAGCCTTTTGCAGATCAGTTGGAGACTGTGGCTTTGGATTAGTGTTCTCCAGCTGTTACAAAACTACAACTCTCAGCATGCTCCGATAGCTTCATGGAGGGCAATAGGTTGGAGACTGATGCATTAGATCAGTGTTCCCCCAGCTGTTTGCAAAACTACAACTCCCAGCATGCCCTGCCAGCCTTTTGCAGATCAATGAGTTGGCAACTGTTGCTTTAGATTAGTGCTCTCCAACTGTTGCAAAACTACAACTCCCAGCATGCCCTGCCAGCCTTCTGAAGATTAATGGGTTGGAGACTGTTGCTTTTAGATCAGTATTCCCCAACCTGTGGCTTTTAATCTGTTTGCAAAACTACAACTCCCAGCATGCCCTGCCAGCCTTTTGCAGATCAGTTGGAGACTGTTGCTTTGGATTAGTGTTCTCCAACTGTTAGAAAACTACAACTCCCAGCATGCTCTGACAGCCTCGTGGAGGGCAATGGGTTGGAGACTGTTGCTTTGGATCAGTGTTCCCCCAGCTGTTTGCAAAACTACAACTCCCAGCATGCCCTGCCAGCCTTTTGCAGATCAATGAGTTGGCGACTGTTTCTTAAGATTAGTGCTCTCCAGCTGTTGCAAAACTACAACCCCCAACATGCTCTTCCAGCCTTCTGACGAGTAATGGGTTGGAGACTGTTGTGTTAGATCAGCGTTCTGCACAACTACAACTCCCAGCAGACTCTGGCCACCTTTTTGGAGAGCAGAGGGTTGAGACTGTTGCTTTAGATGAGTGTTCTCCAACCTGTGGCTCCCTGGCTGTTCCACTACTACAACTCCCAGCATGCACTAGCAGCCTTCTGGAGAGCAATGGGTTGGAGACTGTTGCTTTTAGATCAGCGTTCTGCACAACTACAACTCCCAGCATGCTCTGACAGGGGCAAACTGGACCTGACGTCTCCGGCCATACGATCCATATGGTTATGTCTCCTGGTGTATGTCTTTCCATACCCAGCTAGGTGAAAATTGACCTCTGACCTTTAATAACATGGGTCGCCCCCCTCTCCCCGCCCTCTGGTCACCAACAACAGCAAAATGGGAATCTGCCACCCAGGGTGCAAAAACATTGACTTTATAATATGAGATGTTTATGTCCCTATAAACCTGCCCTGACACATTGCAACGAGGTCAGGAGAGCAGTGAATGGTGCTGATTGTATAGCTGGATAAAACTGTAGCAAACCCTCTGCTGTGGGGAATATTAGGTCTATGCTGGGTTTGTAAATAAAGGAAGAAAAAAAATTTTGTTCATTGACAGCAAGCAGAGATGTTGAAAATAGCGAACAATGAAAACATACAGTATGTTGGAAAGTTGTACTTTACTTTTATAGCAGTGTTTCCCAACCAGCGTGCCTCCAGCTGTTGCAAAACTACAACTCCCAGCATGCTCGGACAGCCGAAGGCTGTCCAGGCATGCTGGGAGTTGTAGTTTTGCAACAGCTGGAGGCACCCTGGTTGGGAAACACTGTCTTATACAGTGATAGCATAACGCCTTTGTGCATTTTAAGGGTTACTCCGGTGGAATTTTTATTTTATTTTCTCTTTTTTTAAATCAACTGGTGCCAGAAAGTTAAACAGATTCCCATAGACTTGTATTGACGGGGGCGGGCCGTGACCTCATGAGGGGCGGAGCCGTGACGTCACGCTGCTCCGGCCCCTGTATCGCCCGTCATTACGTGCAGAGCGATCTCGCTCTGTGCAGTAATGATAGCGGGGTGCTGCAGCACCGATCCCCGGGGTCCCCAGAAGTGGGACCGCGGCGATCTAACATCTTATCCCCTATCCAGGGTGCCTCCAGCTGTTGCAAAACTACAACTCCCAGCATGCCCGGAAAGCCGAAGGCTGTCCAGGCATGCTGGGAGTTGTAGTTTTGCAACAGCTGGAGGCACCCTGGTTGGGAAACACTGTCTTATACAGTGATAGCATAACGCCTTTGTGCATTTTAAGGGTTACTCCGGTGGAATTTTTATTTTATTTTCTCTTTTTTTAAATCAACTGGTGCCAGAAAGTTAAACAGATTTGTAAATTTACTTCTATTAAAAAAAAAATCTTAATCCTTCCAGTACTTTTTAGCTACTGAATACTACAGAGGAAATGCTTTTCTTTTTGGAACACAGAGCTCTCTGCTGACATCATGACCACAGTGCTCTCTGCGCTGACATCTCTGTCCATTTTAGGAACTGTCCAGAGCAGCAGATGTTTGCTATGGGGATTTTTTCCTACTCTGGACAATTCTTAAAATGGACAGAGATGTCAGCAGAGAGCACTGTGGTCATGATGTCAGCAGAGAGCTCTGTGTTCCAAAAAGATAATAATTACCTCTGTAGTATTCAGCAGCTAATAAGTACTGGAAGGATTAAGATAGATTTGTAAATTACTTCTATTAAAAAAAAATCTGTTTAACTTTCTGGCACCAGTTGATTTATTTTTATATATATATATATATAGATATATATATATATATATATATATAATTTTTTTTTTTTTTAAGTTTTCCACCAGAGTACCCCTATAACCCCTTAAGGACGCAGCCCATTTGGGCCTTAAGGACGCAGACAATTTTATTTTTACGTTTTTGATTTTTTTTTTCCTCCTCGCCTTCAAAAATTCATAACTCTTTTATATTTTCATCCACAGACTAGTATGAGGGTTTGTTTTTTGCGCGACCAGTTGTCCGTTGTAATGACATCACTCATTATATCATAAAATGTATGGCGCAACCAAAAAAATACTATTTGTGTGGGGAAATTAAAAAGAAAACCGCAATTTTACAAATTTTGGAAGGTTTTGTTTCCACGTCGTACAATTTACGGTACTAATGACGTGTGTTCTTTATTGTTTGGGTCAATACGATTAAAATGATACCCATGATTATTCACTTTTCTTTTACTGTTGCGCTTGAAAAAAAAATCGCAAACTTTTTAACCAAATTAGTACGTTTAAAATCCCCCTATTTTGAAGACCTATAACTTTTTCATTTTTCCGTATAAGCGGCGGTATGAGGGCTCATTTTTTGCGCCGTGATCTGTACTTTTTATTGATACCATATTTGCTTATATAGAACTGTTAATCAATTTTTTTTATACATTTTTTTGGGAATAAAATGTTAAAAATAAAAAATAAAAAAAGCATCTATTTTGAACTTTTTATATTTTTACGTTCACGCCGTGAACCGCGCATGATCCGGGCATCGCTCCGATGCTCGCGGTTATGCTTAGGACATAAATGTACGTCCTGGTGCGTTAAGTACCAACGCACCAGGACGTACATTTACGGCGCTCGTCGTTAAGGGGTTAAGGCTACGTAGCTGCGAAATAATACACCTGACTTGTTGCATGACTTGAATGGCCTCTTGTACCTGGCGTCACGTGACCCGCGCCATTTGTCCAGCTGTGGCGTCACCTGCTGTGAATTCATTGCCTCATACTGACCACTGCATTGTGATGCCTAATAATGAACAGATGGACCACACTGTCTGCGTCACATTCGCCATCTAGCGATGCTTGGGTTAGAAGCCTTAGAAGGTGACTGGTGCATTTTGGATTACTTCTATGATTTATGCTGTTTAATCCATTTAAATTCCCCCTCAAAGAAGTATTCCTATCTGAGACCTTTATAATTTATCCTCAGGAACCCAGTCCCCTCCCATCCCCCCGCACCTAGGCACAGGGATAATACAGATAACCATCACTGCTTATTCACCTATCACCTTTTTTATATCAATTTTAATTAAAGGGGTACTCTGCCCCTAGACATCTTATCCCCTATCCAAAGCACAGAGGATAAGATGTCTGATCGCGGGGGTCTGGCTGCTGAGAACTCCTGCAGCACCCCCTGTCATCTGCTTCACGGCCCCGCACCCTCGTGATGTCACGCCCCGTGATGTAACGAGGGGGCGGGGTCGTGATGTCACGCCCCGTGATGTAACGAGGGGGCGGGGCCGTGATGTCACGATACTCCAGCCCCTATATCGCCCATCATCAGGCACGGAGCAAAGTTCACTCTGTGCAGCAGATGACAGGGGGTGCTGCAGGAGAGATCGCAGGGTTCCCCGGTGCCGGGACCCCTGTGATCAGACATCTCTGTGATAAGAAGTCTAGGGCTGGAGTATCCCTTTAAAGTGTACCTGTCATATCATAGAAACAATAAAATACTTCTATATGTTACTCATTAGGTCCTGCAGATTCCTTTTATAATGTTTTTTTTTTTTTTTCTTAATGTGTCTAGCTTCTGTATTTGGCTCACAAATCCCTCTGGTCTGCTGCTCACTCATTCTGACAGCCACTGCTCAGGAAGGGGCGTGTGCGAGACGAGCACTGAGCTCGCCCTCATTCACCATGCAGTCACTTCCTCCCTGAGTCTGCTGTGTTGGGTCTCTTTTTTTTTTTTTTTTTTTTTTTTTTTTTCTTCAGGCTGCTCTGTAACCCCCTCCTCTCTGTTTTCACACTGTAGTCAGGACAGGAGTGAGCACAGAGGAGCGCTAGTCCCACCATCAATTTCTGGACTAGAATTTATGTTCTGGATGGTATGGGGACCCCTAGAGGTCCTTTTTATATCAGCCAAAATTTCTATAAAAAAGGAGATACAATTTTTTTTTTTAATCTATATATATTTTTATATATATGTTAATGTTTTGCCAAGATGTACAATATATAAAGTAGTTTTTAATTCGGACAATGCCCATTTAACTCCTGATTCAATACAGTGAAATATATGTATCTGAATATGACTTGGAAAAGTACAACTTTAGATTCAGAAGAAGAAGAATTCAGTCACTGAGCCTTTTGTGACTTTTGCGCAGAAGCTTTTGTAGGGATTAATATGTATATTGCTCTTGCATGTTTACTTGAATATGTTGCTTTCTATGTACTTTCTATGTTTAGATGATCCAGCTCTCTGATGCACTAGCTCTAAAAGGACTCCACTTACATGACCTGTCACTCAGAGAAGCCTATCCAGGTGAAATCCTCCCGACTTAACAGGTTGCCATTGGTATGACCAGCGTAAACTTAACGAGGCCCTTGTACGACTTATCCTTGCAAACCTTTTGTAGAAATGATTAAAGGGGTGCTCCCAGTGGAAAACAACTTTATTTTAAATCAACTGGTGCCGGAAAGTTAAACAGATTTGTAAATTACTTCTATTAAAAAAATATTAATCCTTCCAGTACTTATCAGATGCTGAAGTTGAGTTGTTCATTGACAGCAATGTTGAAAATCAAAACATACAGTATGTTGGAAAGTTGTACTTTACATTTATAGCAGTGTTTCCCAACCAGGGTGCCTCCAGCTGTTGCAAAACTACAACTCCCAGCATGCTCGGACAGCCGAAGGCTGTCCGGGCATGCTGGGAGTTGTAGTTTTGCAACAGCTGGAGGCACCCTGGTTGGGAAACCCTGTCTTATACAGTGATAGTATAACGCCTTTGTGCATTTTTAAGGCTTACTCCGGTGGAATTTTAATCAATTGGTGCCAGAAAGTTAAACAGAATTTGTAAATTACTTCTATAAAAAAAAAAATCTTAATCCTTCCAGTACTTATCAGCTGCTGAAGTTGAGTTGTTCTTTTCTGTCTGACCACAGTGCTCTCTGCTGACACCTCTGTCTGTCTCCGCAACTGTCCAGAGTAGAAGAGGTTTGCTATGGGGATTTGCTCCTGCTCTGGACAGTTCCTGAGACAGACAGACAGGTGTCAGCAGAGAGCAATGTGGAACAACTCAACTTCAGCAGCTGATAAGTACTGGAAGAATGAAGATTTTTTTATTTTATGGAAGTAATTTACAAATCTGTTTAACTTTCTGGAACCAGTTAATAAAAAAATAAATAAATATATAAATATATATATATATAAAAATGTTTTTCACCGGAGTACCCCCATTACTAACCAGTCCTATGGGCACTGTGATGGCCACGTGTGGTTATTTCTCCCTTACATCACCCAACTTGATTGAATATACAATAGACCGTGTATAATGTGTGTATTGTTCCAGCAATCAGAGTTACTAATGTACTTGGCACGCCATGAAGGAGGATTATAACGGGGCTATCACAACAATGGGCTTGATGGAGAGAACAATGGACTTTGTTTGTCGATTGGGTAAAATAAGGAAGTACTTGTTGGACGCTGCCAGTGAAAAGGGATATTTTTATGCACTGCAAATCAAAGGGTCACCCTGCAGACGCCACTTTCATACCCGCTCAGGAAGCTGTAGTCCCTTCCTCAGGCGCTTCCTACAATCATCTCATATAGCTTGGAGGACACAATCACAATGCGCGTTACGGGTTCATTATGTGGCGGCAGGCGATTATTTCTGCAGATGTTGATGGATATTAGGTTCTTTGTTCCTGCCCTTTACCTCATGGTATATATATATAAAAAAAATGGGGGAGGAGAGCAATGGTTAAAGGGGTATTCCAGGACCAGAACAAAATGGGCAAAACCAGACCGTTTTTTAGTTTTGAGCAGGTTGAAAATCTGGGCCAGTATAATTATAATTATTATTTTTTTAAGTGGGAGACATTCTATGGCCATAGATTCTGTTATATATTTCTTCCTTCCTCTTATAGGGTTTGGCTATAGATGATGCAGAGATACAGTGGGGGCAAAAAAGTATCTAGTCAGCCACCAATTGTGCAAGTTCTCCCACTTAAAAAGATGAGAGAGGCTGTAATTTCCATCATAGGTATAATACAATACAGAAATGTGGGTGCACTACTGTGGTAGATGTATACAATGACATTGGCTATCCCTCAACACTGATGTTAAAATTGAGACATTCGCCAGTATATCCTTATATGAAGGACATACCAGAGCCCGCACACCAACGCCAAGGTTTCTCAAATGGCGCGGGACCTAACGCTAACCTACCTGTGCGTGATAAGCAAAATCAGTGGCCAGTGGGCAATTACAGCAGCACTAGGCCGACATGCAGCCTGCTCCCAGTTACCTCCAGCTGAGGGGTTTTTGCTTTTCACGCACAGGTAGGTTAGCCTTAGGTCCCGCGCCATTTGAGAAACCTTGGCGTTGGTGTGCGTGCTCTGGTGTGTCCTTCATATAAGGATACACTGGCGAATGTCTCAATTTTACATCAGTGTTGAGGGATAGCCAATGTATTGTTTACATCTACCACAGTAGTGCACCTAAATTCCTGTATTATTCTAATTGTTACACATCCACATTGTTTATCTGGTGTAGGATTCTATTGTGGCACTTGTAGTCCGCTGCAGGCATCCTCCATTGTATGCATTTTTATGCTGGGGATCGCCCCTAGCAACGGACTACAAGGGCAGGATCTGCTCCCCCAGTATAAATGCACAACTGCATGTGGGGTTGAGCACCTCCAGGCATTTGAGACCACGTTTTTTGTTGTTGTCATCATAGGTATACCTCAACTATGAGAGACATAATGAGGGAAAAAAAATCCATAAAATCACATTGTCTGATTTTTAAAGAATTTATTAGCAAATTATGGTGGAAAATAAGTATTTGGTCACCTACAAACCAGCAAGATTTCTGGCTCTCACAGACCTGTAACTTCTTTAAGAGTCTCCTCTGTCCTCCACTCATTACCTGTATTAATGGCTCCTGTTTGAACTTGTTATCAGTATAAAAGACACCTGTCCACAACCTCAAACAGTCACACTCCAAACTCCGCTATGGCCAAGATTAAAGAGCTGTCGAAGGACACCAGAAACAAAATTGTAGACCTGCACCAGGCTGGGAAGACGGAATCTGCAATAGGCAAGCAGCTTGGTGTGAAGAAATGAACTGTGGGAGCAATTATTAGAAAATGGAAGACATACAAGACCACTAATCTCCCTCGATCTGGGGCTCCATGCAAAATCTCACCCCGTGGTGTCAAAATGATCACAAGAACAGTGAGCAAAAATCCCAGAACCACACGGGGGGACCGAGTGAATAACCTGCAGAGAGCTTAGACCAAATTAACAAAGGCTACCATCAGTAACACACTACACCGCCAGGGACTCAAATCATGCAGTGCCGGACGTGTCCCCCTGCTTAAGCCAGTACATGTCTGGGCCCGTCTGAAGTTTGCTAAAGAGCATTTGGATGATCCAGAAGAGGATTGGGGGAATGTCATATGGTCAGATGAAACCAAAGTAGAACTTTATGGTAAAAACTCAACTCTTGTTTGGAGGAGAAAGAATGCTGAGTTGCATCTAAAGAACACCATACCTACTGTGAAGCATGGGGGTGGAAACATGATGCTTTGGGACTGTTTTTCAGCAAAGGGACAAGGACGACTGATCTGTGTAAAGGAAAGACTGGGGCCATGTATCATGAGATTTTGAGTGAAAACTTCCTTCCATCAGCAAGGGCATTGAAGATAAAACGTGGCTGGGTCTTTCAGCATGACAATGATCCCAAACACACCGCCCGGGTAATGAAGGAGTGGCTTAATAAGAATAATTTCAAGGTCCTGGAGTGGCCTAGCCAGTCTCCAGATCTCAACCCCATAGAAAACCTTTGGAGGGAGTTGAAAGTCTGTGTTGCCCAGTGACAACCCCAAAACATCACTGCTCTAGAGGAGATCTGCATGGAGGAATGGGCCAAAATACCAGCAACAGTGTATGAAAACCTTGTGAAGACTTACAGAAAGGGGATATAACATATTATTGAGACGACCTTTTGTTATTCACCAAATACTTATTTTCCACCATAATTTGCAAGTAAATTCTTAAAAAATCAGACAATGTGACTTTATGGATTTTTTTTCTCATTCTGTCTCTCATAGTTGAGGTTATAACCTATGATAATAATTACAGGCCTCTCATCTTTATAAGTGGGAGAACTTGCACAATTGGTGGATGACTAAATACTTTTTACTATAGCAATTTCTCCAAGCCTTGGTGCTTAAAGGAGTAGTCCAGTAGTGAAGAAGTGGTGAATAACTTATCCCCTATCCTAAGGATAGGGGATAAGTTGCAGATCGCGGGGGGTCCGACCGCTGGGGCCCCCGCGATCTCCTGTACGGAGCCCCGACAGCCCGTGTGAAGGGGGCGTGTCGACCCCCGCACGAAGCGGCGGCCGACACGCCCCCTCAATGCAACTCTATGGCAGAGCTGGAGTGCTGCCTTCGGCAATCTCAGACTCTGCCATAGCGATGTATTGAGGGTGCGTGTCAGCCGCCGCTTCGTGCGGGGGTCGACGCCCGCTATC
The DNA here is from genome assembly GCF_029499605.1 of Hyla sarda. Taxonomy (NCBI): domain Eukaryota; kingdom Metazoa; phylum Chordata; class Amphibia; order Anura; family Hylidae; genus Hyla; species Hyla sarda. Next base: position 20,210,502 of record NC_079190.1, on the reverse strand, counting down.
TGGCCGGAGAGCCTGGCCTCCATACAGAGAGATCGCCGGGGGCCCCAGCGGTCGGACCCCCTGCGATCTCAAACTTATCCCCTATCCTTAGGATAGGGGATAAGTTTTTCACCACTGGACTACCCCTTTAAGGGAGTCAGATGGTCTCCCCCAGTATTATGATTGGCACATGAGTAGGTGGAGGTCCTGATACAGATTTTGTATTGGGTCTTAGAGCTGCACTTATATTCTCCAAAAATGTCTTAAGAATACCAATACTGGTTTTCAGCTATTTTTGGTTCTTTGGCCTCGGCTAACCGGAGAGCACAAGCTGGTTAGACTGGATTCAGTTTCTGTAGTAGAAGGACCTGTTCTGTAGTAGAAGGACCTGTTGTTGTATTTAGTTCTGTAAGATCTATTGCCAATAGTCACCACTTCTTCCTCCCATAAGCTGTATTTAGGTCAATGATCCAGCTAGTTGATCGTAAGAAGTTTCTTGATGGGATCTCTTTAACGCCTTTAGTTAGAGGGGTATTCCAGTGTTTAGTAAAAAAACAAAGAAACAAACAAAAAAATATACTTACTTACACTTGGTCCCTCTCTTGCTCTGTCTGATCCCCTGAGCTTCTGTCTTCTTACTGCTTCTGAGATGAACACTCTGTGCAGGACCTGCCAGCTGCTACATTCAGTGACTGGCTGAGCCAACAGGTCCTGCACAGAGTGCTCGTCTCAGAAGCAGGAAGAAGACAGGACATCGGGGAACAGGAAGGAGCTGAACAGGACCTGCGAGGAACCGGGGCTAGTTAAAGGGGTTATCCAGGAAAAAACTTTTCTTTTTTTATATATCAACTGGCTCCAGAAAGTTAAACAGATTTGTAAATTACTTCTATTAAAAAATCTTAATCCTTTCAGTACTTATGAGCTTCTGAAGTTTAGGTTGTTCTTTTCTGTCTAAGTAATCTCTGATGACACGTGTCTCGGGAACTGCCCAGTTTAGAAGAGGTTTGCTATGGGAATTTGCTTCTAAACTGGGCGGTTCCCGAGACACGTGTCATCAGAGATTACTTAGACAGAAAAGAACAACCTTAACTTCAGAAGCTCATAAGTACTGAAAGGATTAAGATTTTTTAATAGAAGTAATTTACAAATCTGTTTAACTTTCTGGAACCAGTTGAGATATATATATATATATATATATATATATATATATATATATATCTCAAGTTTTTTTTTCCTGGAATACCCCTTTTAAGTATGGCTTTTTTTCTTCTACCAGCCATAATTTTTTTTATTTTTTTTTCAAAGTGCTAGAGTGCCCCTTTTAAGGGTTTATTAGACAAACTAAGCCTGTCTGTAAACGAGCGCCAATCATCGAGAACCTACAGCTTACAAAGCCTTCACAAAGCTCCATCAGGCCATCGGCCGTCAGCTGCACGTCCCCTATTACAGTGGTTTCTAAACTGTGCACCCCCAGATGTCACAAAACTACAACTCCCAGCATGCCCGGACAGCCAACAGCAACAGCTGGAGGTCTACAATTTGGAGACCCAAGCCATAGGACCTCACTTTAGGAAATAAGACAACTTCTTGTGTGAGACCTGACTGTGCAGTCTACTACTAGCGGAGCGGACGTGGTGAAGTCGTGCGCACACAGTGTAGATTAATTAAAATCCTGATTTCTCTGAATATACATTTAATTTATATTTAAACTAAGTATATTTATTTTTTTTGGTAGCTTATCCCCTATAAGTAATAACAAAGTCCTGAAATCTTGCAGATTTTACACTGATGACTCATCTGATCCTTGCTATAGACCAAGTTTTCCCAACCAAGGTTCCTCCAGCTGTTGCAAAACTACAACTCCCAGCATGCCCGGACAGCCTTCGGCTGTCCGGGCATGCTGGGAGTTGTAGTTTTGCAACAGCTGGAGGCACCCTGGATAGGGGATAAGATGTTAGATCGCCGCGGTCCCACTGCTGGGGACCCCGGGGATCGGTGCTGCAGCACCCCGCTATCATTACTGCACAGAGCGAGATCGCTCTGCACGTAATGACGGGCGATACAGGGGCCGGAGCAGCGTGACGTCATGGCTCCGCCCCTCATGAGGTCACGGCCCATCCCCTTAATGCAAGTCTATGGGAAGGGGGCGTGGCGGTCGTCACGCCCGCTGAGATAGACTTGCATTAAGGGGACGGGCCGTGATGTCATGAGGGGCGGAGCCATGACGTCACACTGCTCCGGCCCCTGTATCGCCCGTCATTACGCACAGAGCGATCTCGCTCTGCGCAGTAATGATAGCGGGGTGCTGCAGCAGCGATCCCCGGGGTCCCCAGCAGCGGACCGCAGCGATCTAACATCTTATCCCCCTATCCTTTTGGATAGGGGATAAGATGCCAGGGGCGGAGTACCCCTTTAATACCACCAGACCCAGTACACCATTGCCTCACCCGGCACCACACTAATAATGCCCAGTCTCCCAATCACTGGCCTCTCTGAGCCAGTTCTTGGCTTATTGGTCATTTTCTATAAATCGGGAAGTAGAGTTTAGTGGGGACCCAATGGATAGCGATATGGTAGTGGCAAGAGATAAGTGAGTAAGGTTCCCAAGATTACAGAACGTTCCACGTTACAGACCACCAAAAAAAACGGAGCCCCAGGTTCTGCATTAGAACATCTCCGGCCTATTCACATTAATGGAGCTGAGCTGCAATACCCAAGAAAGCCGCCATGGTTTTTTAATTCCCTTTCATTGCCGTATCTCAGACATTGGATTTGCTGAGCTGCACAGATCAGGTCTTCACGCCGCCTGAAAACGTCTGCGTTCACTCTGGAGCTGCTCATCCGTCCACTTGTTTTCCACTTGGGATATTCTCAATCATCCATAAAGAGTGCACTTCGACCATACTGACCGTCCGGGGGCATCGCCGTGTGTCCTATTTAATTATTAAAGAAAGTTTCCTATAAGTCATGTACACGGTGGGCGCATCAGGGGGGAGATTCTCAAAAAAGTGCAGCAGTCGTCTATAGCAACCAATCAGATTGCTTCTTTTTATATTTCATAGGCCTTAAAATAAAAAAATAAAAAAAATTAAAAATAGAAGGGACTGCATTTTGCATTTAATTTTCCATTTATTTAAAGGGGTACTCTATAAGGAAAAAATTTAAAAATTCTAATCGACTGGTGCCAGAAGGTTTTACAGATTTATAATCTACTTCTATATAAATATCCTAATCCTTCCAGTACTTATCAGCTGCTGTGTACTACAGAGGAAGTTGGTGTAGTTCTTTTCAGTCTGATCACAGTGCTCTCTGCTGCCCCCTATGTCTGTGTCAGGAACTATCCTGAGTAGAAGCGAATTCATATTGCAAACTAGAGTACTGTGGTCAGATTGGACCCAGTTTTTGTTTTTTCCCGCAGAGTACCCCTTTAAATAAGAGTAGTGTAATACCATAAGTCTCCTGTAGAGGCCGCTGATTACAGTAGTTTTCGGCTGTCAAATCAGAGCCGATCAGCTGATGCACATTTGAAACAAAGTTTGTGACTTTTTAAACAATACAATTCCTTAAAGGGGTACACTGGTGGAAATTATTATTCTTTTTTTTTTTAAATCAGGTGGTGCCAGAACGTTAAACAGATTTGTAAATTTCTTAATTCTTCCAGTACTTATCAGCTGCTGTATGTTCCAGGGGAAGTTCTTTTCTTTTTGAATTTCTTTTCTGTCTGACCACAGTGCTCTCTGCTGACACTTCTGTCCATTTTAGGAACTGTCCAGAGTAGGAGAAAATCCCCATAGCAAACTTCTCCTGCTCTGGACAGTTCCTGACATGGACAGAGGTGTCAGCAGAGAGCTCTGTGGTCAGACAGAAAATAAATTTAAAAAAAGAAAAGAACTTCCTGTGGAGCATACAGCAACTGATCAGTACTGGAAGGATTAAGATTTTTAAATAGAAGTAATTTTACAAATCTGGTTAACTTTCTAGCACCGGAGTACCTCTTTTAAGCAGTGTTTTCTAAACGGTGTGCCTCTAGCTGTTACAAGACTACCACTCCCATCATGCCCGGACAGCCAAAGGCTGTCCGGGCATGCTGGGAGCGGTAGTTTTGCAACAGCTGGAGCAACACTGTTTAGAAAACACTGCTTAAAAGGGGTACTCCGGTGCTAGAAAGTTAACCAGATTTGTAAAATTACTTCTATTTAAAAATCTTAATCCTTCCAGTACTTATGTGTTGCTGTATGCTCCACAGGAAGGTATTTTCTTTTTTGAATTTAAAAGGCATCTATACTCAATAGGGGGCGATTGTGAGCCCAGAAGTAGGTGTGGTATATTGTATTTTTGGGTCCCTTTTAATACTGTGATTCCATCGAATCTTATGTTGAGGAACTGGAAGAGACCACAAAGAATGCAGCTTGGTCTATAAGGAAGTGAATCTCTGCTTCTTCTGCTTCTTCTTCTTTTTTCCAATCCCCCGTGTGGTCACCACAACCCTTCAAAACTGATGGAGTTTTTCTCCAGAGCTGACCTGGTGTCGGAGTGAAGTCTACCAGGTTGGCTGATGTGAAGAGTTTTGGGTTGGATTCATTTCTCCACCATTACTCTGTATTCCCATCTTTAAGAATTCATTGAATATCCTATCTAAATGTTGTCCCTTCCTAATTGGGATGGGATCTGACCGTATCCTGAGAATAAAGGTTCCCAAGGAATTGCCCTGCACATGGTAAGATTCTGGCTGCTTGTGACTGTCAGTAGGGGGAGCTGAGGAGCTTATCGTGTACTTCATAGATGTCAAGCGAAAAAAAAAATGTGTGCCCTATCCGGAAGATAGGAGATAAGTGTCTGACCGCAGGGGTCCGACCGCTGGGACCCCCGCAATCTCCTGTACACGTATTAGCAGAGCTAGGGCCTTGTATGCGAGATCAGCCAGGGGGGGTCCAACTGCTGGGACCCCCCCCCCCCTTCGATCAGACTCTTATCCCCTATCATTCTTTGAAGGAATAGTCCAGTCCTGAAAAACGTATTTCCTACTTATCCCCCACTTATCCCCCGTGATTTCCTGTACGGGGCCCCATCAGCCCGCGGGAAGGGGACGTGTTGACCACCACACAAAGTGGCAGCTGACATGCCCCCTCAATACAACTCTATGGCAGAGCCCAAGATTGCTGAAGGCAGCGCTCCGGCTCTGCCATACAGTTGTATTGAGGGGACGTGTCAGCTTCCGTTTCATGCGGTGGTCAACACGTCCCCTTCCCGCGTGTTGCCGGGGCCCTATACAGGAGATCGCAGGGGGACCCCAGCAGTCGGACCCCCCCTTAGGATAGGGGACAGCTGACATGCCCCCTCAATACAACTCTATGGCAGAGCCCAAGATTGCTGAAGGCAGCGCTCCGGCTCTGCCATACAGTTGTATTGAGGGAACATGTCAGCTGCCGCTTCATGCAGTGGTCAACACGTCCCCTTCCCGCGTGTTGCCGGGGCCCCATACAGGAGATCGCAGGGGGACCCCAGCAGTCAGCCCCCCCCCCCCCCCCCCCCCCCCGCTTAGGATAGGGGATAAGTTTTTCAGGATGGGATTTCTCCTTTTTAAGTTCATTGGACAAGCTGTATGAGGTGCATGCCACAGCTCCCCTAGTGGTGAATGCAGGCAGTCAAAATGTTATTGTTTTAAATAGGCACTGTCAGAATCAAAAACTTTTAATATGTTGTACATCTTGACAAAGCATTAACCTTTCTAATACACATCCTAAAAAAAAATGTATCTTTTTTTATAGAATTCATGGCTTATTAAAAAATAATAATAATAAATTATAAAAAATAAAAAAAATTGCATCCAGAACATAATCCTGTCCGGCTGCAGCATCATCTTTGTACCAGCTGAAGCACAGCTGTCCCATGTGCATTAAAGGGGTACTCTGGTGGGAAACAATTTTTATTTTTTCAATCAACTGGTGCCAGAAAGTTAAGACAGATTTGTAAATTACTTTTATATAAAAAATCTTTTAAGCTTTCCAGTACTTATCAGTGGCTGTATACTACTTTTTTATATTTTATTATTTTCTTATTGACAACAGTGATCTCTGCTGACACCTTAAGTTCTGTTGTTGGATTAATTGTAAATATACTGTTATATCACAATAATATATTTTCCGAAATAAATTTTATTATTATTCTATGTATCTGTTTTTCCATGTAATTGTGCCTTTAAGGGGGCTACCCATGAGACCCTGAAGTGAACCCCATGTGACCCTGCCTGCCAATGAGACCCCAAAAGTCTCCCCTGTATAGTGAGGTGCAGGGGAGGAGTTAGTCCAGTGTTAGACATTGTTCAGTCTACAGTAGTTCCAGCAAGGCTCCTGAGCCACAGCTTAGCTCAGGTGTGCTGTGTGTCGTGTGCTCCGAAGAGAGGCCTACTTCAAGTCTAGTTTCTCAACTGGTTATCCTGCAAGTGTTAATCGCTACAAGGAAATTCATGCCTCTGCGGAACTTTCTTCTGTACCTTCACAGGACCCTAGCAACCAGGATTTAATCTTCAGTCTCAAGTCAGTATAATTCTCTCCGGTGAAAGCACCACAAGTCTCAGCAAGGCAACAGGTCTCCCAAGGGGTTATGCTGCACTCACACCAAGGCCAGCTGTATGTGAATTACCATCTGCACCAGCTCAGTAAAGACAATTATCAATAACCTGACGTCGGTGTGTTCATTTACTCCCCGTGTCTGGCCCAGGAGACGCTGTCTCAAACCTCGGACCGTGTATAGGATAATGGTGCCCTGGCATCACAAAGTGATCAGGTACTCTTACTAACACCCCGTGGCTACCACATAAGGATAGTTAGTCTAGGAATTACCCACTCCTGGAAATAAAACTGCACAAATACCCAAGAATAGACATGAGCTTCAAGGTGTTTGTTTTGAGGTCCTTTTATTGTCCCCATGGGGTCTCTTGACCCATAGTTGTTTATTGCCGCTCCGGGCTGTATGAGGATTGATATCACTCTTATAAGTTCCTCATTGTCAGAGCCGCAGATGTCTACAGAAGTCTTCTCCTTGGTCTTGTAATATTTTTGGGCTCTTGGGGATTATCAGATTTTGTTTTCCTGAAGGAGGAGAATGAGTTTTTGTGCCGCAGTGTCCTCTGATTACCTTCCCGGGTTGTCCCATCTGTGGACGCTCTCCTGATCTCTCCTCCATCTGTGCGGACAATGAGGTGTCTTGTTTCCTGTGAGAAATCTCACGCTGAGCAGATGGGTCATGGCTGGATAATGAAGAAGTCAGACGTGTCCTGGTGTCCATGTGCTGAGTGATGTTATTACACTTTTGGTTCCACTGTTAAGGGTCACCGGCGCTCACAGCATGCTCCGTTATATAATCCAAAAAGTCTGTCTTCATGTTTTTCAACAACTTCTTTTACCTCTTCTGCTAACTACGATTTGGCCCAAGGCCTCCTGTACACTTGCTGGCTGCAGCTGTAAAATGATGTGGTGAGGGGTGTGATGAAGGGCAGACGTTGTTACCCTTAGGGCAGATGTTATTAACCCTTTGTATTCGTGATGCCAGGGCGTGGTTATCCTCTACAACACCCAAGGTAAGGCCGCTGGTTCCTGGGCCAGGCACGGGGCAAATAATCACTCCGATGCAAGGTTACGGAACAACAGCAGCTTTACTGAGGCAGACAGATGTTAGTCTTTAAAGCTCAGTTTAGGCCCAAAGAGATCACTGTGGACTTTAGGAGACTTGTGGGCTTGCTGGGACTTGTAGTGGACTTGTAATCAATTATGCAGATGTGGTAGCCCTTGGGGGGTGTATAGTAGTGGGGATGTTGTATCGGTATATGAGGGGTTAATGTTCACCCTATAGTTTGTGACGCCAGGCTGAGGGCTAGTATGCTGAGGTAATTCTCCGGCCTATCGCCGCCCTTCCCAGTAACGATAGGTGCATGAAATGACTGAAGGTCCACAAGGAGATTTAACTTGAACTTGAACAACTTTTACTTAAGTGCTTACGGTACATCCAAGGCACAGTAACAGTCTAATATAACAGTCCTTATATCGCTTAGTGACTGACAGTTGTTGCGGACATTGAGGTATTTAGAAAGTCTCTGAATTTAGGGTAGATATTTGCAGATCCGTCCGGATTTAGGGGTTAGATTAGGTCCGGTGATGCTGCAGAGTGTCTGGGGATTGATACACTCTCGATTTAGCATTGATCAGCCGTCGCCGCAAGGCTCAGGCCTAACTCACTGCGAGAATAGCTGGCAGATCCTTCTCGGTTGACAGCCCAGGAGCAAGAGAGATCCTTACTGCTTGGCTGCGCAGGAACAAGAGAGAGAATAATGGCCGCCGCTCCCTTATATGGGCAGGGGCGGGGTGAATCTGATTGGTCCGAATACCTGTCATTCACTCGTACACAGATTGATGGGATTGCATACGTCACAGGGACCTCCACAGGTCCTCAAGCAGAAATACCATAGAGTTCACCTAGTCACATGACCCGCAGGTCCTGGTACGCTACGCGCAGGTGATTAACTATTCATTTACATTTATATAACTATATTTACATAAACCTTGCATAAGTCACTGGTTTACTAGATGGAATAGAGGTGACAAGGGGTAGACTATACAACATGTATCCCTACGTCCTTGGGACTCTGGCTATGGGGACCCATACACATAAAGGGACCGCATAGGATGCGATACCGGGACACCACACAGACCCATGCTGGCTTTAGACTTGACAGACTCAACTATGCTGACTAGACTTAGGCTGGGTTCACACCACGTTTTGTTAAATACGGCTCCCGTATACGGTTGGGAGGAGGGGGGCGGGGCTTAATCGCGTTTTTGCCTGCAGTCGGGAAACCGCATACGGCCGAAAACGAAGCCGACCGGAGGCTGCGGTTCATTCCGGTCGGCTCATAGACATACATTAACAACGGTTCCCGAATACGGCTGAGTGCGGGCGCCGCGATTAAGCCTCGCCCCCCCTCCTCCCAACCGTATACGGAAGCCGTATTTAACAAAACGTGGTGTGAACCCAGCCTTACCAGGCTATGACTTTCACCTGTTGGGGGTTCCACGGAAAATGGCTGCATGGCTGTGTGACTAGGAACTTGGTCTCCCTCAGGTACACCAGACACTCTCAGGTCTTCACTTGACTGTACCTCAGCTACAACTGAACTGACTAGCTTCTCCCTGCTATATAAGGGAGCAATTTGGAGCTGTCCTATAGGTCACCAACAAGTCACCCGGTCACTGGCACCTTCCTTGGTTACATAGACTTGACAACAGAATTTCAAGATATATTAACATGAATATAATACATTAACTCTTTATATAACAGATTGTGTGATGAGAGTCCTGAGGATTGTGGAGGCCAGGAGGACTGGGACTGAGTCCACCTGATAGGACCAATAGTGTACATAAGGACCACTTCTATACTGGGCCACCACAATTACGTAGACAGAAGTGGGGTCCTAGTGCACCTTCTGTATGTCTCTGGTCTCATATGGAGGTTTATTCCTATAAAGTCCAGATGGAGAAACTTGTGGCCTACAATAATGGAACCAATGTTACCAGAGACAATCTTCTCTAGATCTGATTCTGAGGTCTCATGTACAGAACAATAATAGAGCTGCTGTAGATCCACATGGGGCTTCTTCTGTTCCTCATATGCCTTCACTTTTATAGAAATATATATATATACTGCTCAAAAAAATAAAGGGAAGACTTAAACAACACAATGTAACTCCAAGTCAATGACACTTCTGTGAGATCACACTGTCCACTAAGGAAGAACACTGATTGACAATCAATTTCACATGATGTTGTGCAAATGGAACAGACAACAGGTGGAAATTATAGGCAATTAGCAAGACACCCCCAATAAAGGACTGGTTCTGCAGGTGGTGACCACAGATCACTTCTCAGTTCCTATGCTTCCTGACTGATGTTTTGGTCACTTTTTAATGCTGGCGGTGCTTTCACTCTAGTGGTAGCATGAGACTGAGTCTACAACCCACACAAGTGGCTCAGGTAGTGCAGCTCATCCAGGATGGCACATCAATGCGAGCTGTGTCTGTCAGCGTAGTGTCCAGAGCATGGAGGAGCTACCAGGAGACAGGCCAGTACATCAGGAGATGTGGAGGAGGCCGTAGGAGGGCAACAACCCAGCAGCAGGACCGCTACCTCTGCCTTTGTACAAAGGAGGAGCAGGAGGAGCACTGCCAGAGCCCTGCAAAATGTCCTCCAGCAGGCCACTAATGTGCATGTGTCCACTCGAACGGTCAGAAACAGACTCCATGAGCGAGGTATGAGGGCCCGATGTCCACAGGTGGGGGTTGTGCTTACAGCCCAACACCATGCAGGACGTTTGGCATTTGCCAGAGAACAGCAAGATTGGCAAATTCACCACTGGCGCCCTGTCCTCTTCACAGATTAAAGTGGGTTCACACTGAGCAGATGTGACTGACATGACAGAGTCTGGAGACGCCGTGGAGAACGTTCTTCTGCCTGCAACATTCTTCAGCATGGCCGGTTTGGCGGTTGGTCAGTAATGGTGTGGGGTGGCATTTCTTTGGGGGGCTGCACAGCCCTCCATGTGCTTGCCAGAGGTAGCCTGACTGCCATTAGGTACCGAGATAAGATGCTCAGACCACTTGTGAGACCATATGCTGGTGCAGTTGGCCCTGGGTTCTTCCTAATACAAGACAATGCTAGACCTCATGTGGCTGGAGTGTGTCAGCAGTTCCTGCAAGAGGAAGGCATTGATTTTATGGACTGGCCCGCCCGTTCCCCAGACCTGAATCCGATTGAGCACATCTTGGCATACTGGGAGTTGTAGTTTTGCAACAGCTGGAGGCGCTCTGGTTGGGAAACACTGGTATAGTATATGGTGCAACATTCCGGGAGTTGGTTGGATAAATACCAAGCACTGCATTGCCGGTATTTCTAATATAAAAAATGCCGGCAGGGTGGCCAAAATACCAGCAGTGCCGGTAAAATACCAGTCAGGTGGCAACCCTAGCTGCTCTGGTGATGCTTTAATATGTGTTCTGGTCTTTGCCTGTGAATTTATATTGTTTTGCACTGTATCTTTAAGAAATGTACAGGATATCTGTAAGGAGGCAGGATGCCACCTAATGACTGACATCAGGAAGAAGAACTCAGCTGAAAGTGGGTCTGGAAGTCAATACGAACGTCACAGTGGTGCTCAGCCAATCACTAGCCATAGAGGTGCTCTGCTTTAGCCAGTGATTGGGTGAGCAGCACTGTGACAGATCAAAACCCAGTGTGATGTCCCAGTACGGGAAATAGTCCCGTACAGTACTTAGGCCCTGTCAGGTGGAGTCCCTCTGTGTCAGCGTCTCCCCCATAGTGTTGTATGTATTATGTATAAAGGACCTTTTTTGAAGACCTTTGAGTTAATCACATGATACTGTTGTCACATGTTCAAGTCACATGTTTTGTTACCCAGATAGCACCAGCTAACCAGATGACCTGCAGCTTGACCTATGGGCTCCTTGCTTGGCCCCTTTTATAAGAGGAGGTACTACAATCTCTCTCTTGTGATTCACTTTCTGCTGAGGTCGAGTCCAGTCCAGACATCTCAGGGTCAGTGTCCAGCACATCTGGAGGCCTCAAGCCTAAATTACAGCCACAAGTCAGTAAGTCAAGTCGTCTATGTCTGCTGTCACTATCTTCAGTCAAGTCAATTATAGTCAGAGTGTGGCTGTCCTAAAGTCTGTCAAAGTCACTACAAGTCCCAGCAAGCTGCAAGGTCCCCTGTGCTACTGGTCACCTCTCTGGGATCCTGGCCTAGTTGTAAAGACTATTTCCATCTGTCTACCTTAGTAAAGCTACCGTTAAACCGACCTGGCCTTGGACCCTTATTTGCCCTTCCTAACTAGGACTAGCGGAGCTACCTTCGGTGGTTACATAGGTAAACCATGCCCTGGCATCACTAACATTTAGGGGTTAATACCATCTGCCCCTGGGCTACAACATCTGCCCCATACACCTCACATTGCACCCTCGTGGCCCACCACAGAAGGGAGGGATGTACATTTATGTAAATGTCCCATAGTCTGGGCTTGTTATGGTTAAAAAAAAAAAACTAAAAAACAAAGTCCACAGGAGGATAATCTAATTTCCTACCTTGACTATGATGGGAGTAGTGTGGGCGAGGCGAGGAAATCCTCTTCACTAGCTCTGGAAACTCATCAGACAGGATGGGACATCATCATAACAACAACTCCTTGTACGGTGTATTTTTGGAGGGACATCGTTACGGTTTTCCATTGAAGCCCTGTTCTGACATTGGTTTGGTTTCTGGCCGTAAGCAATGCCAGGAGCAGATAAGGAGTCCTTATTCTTTGCTGTTGGTAAATATTGCAGCTTGGGCTGATGTTCTCCACCAACATGAACAGATGTTGTAGATCAGAGGTCCCCAACCCAGTCCTCAAGGCCACCAACAGACCGGGATTTCAAGTTTTTCCTGTTCTATTTCAACTGAGTAACTGAAAAAAAACCCATGTTGGTGGCCTTGAGGACTGGTTTTGGGACCACTGTAGACCTCTGTCTTGACTAGTCCTAATTTTTGGCCTATGGTCTGTGGGTCACTTGGAATCAACCTTTTACGCACTGACTCAAGATGATGTTTTAAGCCCTACAAACAATAAAGGGTATTCCGGGTTTATACATCTTATCCCCTATCCAAAGGATAGGGCATAATATGTATGATCGCAGGGGTCCCGCCACTGGTGACCCCCGCAATCTTGGTGCAGCCCCCGGCATTCTGTGCTGGGTGCTGCTTCCGAGACGGGGATGTGAGGTCACCCCCCCCCCCACCTATTGACATCATGCCACGCCCCCTCCATTCATGTCTATGGGAGGGGGCATGATGGCCGCCCCAAAGACATGAATGGAGGGGGTGTGACGTGATGTCACTAGGGGGAATGACCGTGACGTCACATCCCTGTTTTGGAAGCAGCGCCCAGCACAGAATGCCGGGGGCTGCACCAAGATCGCGGGGGTCACCAGTGGCGGGGACCCCTGCGATCATACATGTTATCCCCAATCCTTTTGGATAGGGGATAAGATGTATAAACCCGGAATACCCCTTTTAAGTCAATTACAATATACACAAGTATGTATCTATTGTACAATTGGAGGTAGGACATCACTGATGTAATTGGTTGCCAGGGAGGAGGTGAGGTTCTTCTCTGTGACCAAAAAATGCAGTCCCACAAGAACCAATATGGAGGCACAATGGATGGAAAACACTGGATTACAGTGTCTCTTTCCTCTGACTCATAAAGTGGTCCTTTGTTAGGGACCCCATTTTAAGATGTCCATGAAACAACCCCCCCCTTAATAACCTTCCTGGGTTATAAATGTCACTGATCTTAAGATCTCACTTAAATTGAAACCGGCATCAACATCTGGACATCTGGAGGAGATTAGGGCTTTTTTTGCTTAAGGATTAACACTGTAAATCAGTTTTTCATACTTCTAGATAAAGGGCACTAATAATGGAAGATCAAACGCAGGGTCATTCGCTGCGATGTCCAGCTCTACAGATGTCAGGAAAATATATTATTATAGTTAACAAAGCATAAGTCATACATTCCGCTTCACAATAATACTGCCATACAGTGCACATATTGTTCCATATAGTGAATACCCCCATAACAAAATAGAGAACCTGTCACATTTGAAAATGTTATAGAGCAGGAGGAGCTGAGCAGATTATATATACAATACAGTACAATCTGCAGGTATCATGTTATAGAGCAGGAGGAGCTGAGCAGATGATATATACAATACAGTACAATCTGCAGGTATCATGTTATAGAGCAGGAGGAGCTGAGTAGATGATATATACAATACAGTACAATCTGCAGGTATCTTGTTATAGATTAGGAAGAGCTGAGCAGATGATATATACAATACAGTACAATCTGCAGGTATCATGTTATAGATCAGGAACAGCTGAGCAGATGATATATACAATACAGTACAATCTGCAGGTATCATGTTATAGAGCAGGGGAAGCTGAGCAGATGATATATACAATACAGTACAGTCTACAGGCATCATGTTATAGAGCAGGAGGAGCTGAGCAGATGATATATACAATACAGTACAATCTGCAGGTATCATGTTATAGAGCAGGAGGAGCTGAGTAGATGATATATACAATACAGTACAGTCTACAGGCATCATGTTATAGAGCAGGAGGAGCTGAGCAGATGATATATACAATACAGTACAATCTGCCGGCATCATGTTATAGAGCAGGAGGAGCTGAGTAGATGATATATACAATACAGTACAATCTGCAGGTATCATGTTATAGTGCAGGAGGAGCTGAGCAGAGGATATATACAATACAGTACAATCTGCAGGTATCATGTTATAGAGCAGGAGGAGCTGAGCAGATGATATATACAATACAGTACAATCTGCAGGTATCATGTTATAGAGCAGGAGGAGCTGAGCAGATGATATATACAATACAGTACAATATGCAGGTATCATGTTATAGAGCAGGAGGAGCTGAGCAGATTATATATACAATACAGTACAATCTGCAGGTATCATGTTATAGAGCAGGAGGAGCTGAGCAGATGATATATACAATACAGTACAATCTGCAGGTATCATGTTATAGAGCAGGAGGAGCTGAGTAGATGATATATACAATACAGTACAATCTGCAGGTATCTTGTTATAGATTAGGAAGAGCTGAGCAGATGATATATACAATACAGTACAATCTGCAGGTATCATGTTATAGATCAGGAGGAGCTGAGCAGATGATATATACAATACAGTACAATATGCAGGTATCATGTTATAGAGCAGGAGGAGCTGAGCAGATTATATATACAATACAGTACAATCTGCAGGTATCATGTTATAGAGCAGGAGGAGCTGAGCAGATGATATATACAATACAGTACAATCTGCAGGTATCATGTTATAGAGCAGGAGGAGCTGAGTAGATGATATATACAATACAGTACAATCTGCAGGTATCTTGTTATAGATTAGGAAGAGCTGAGCAGATGATATATACAATACAGTACAATCTGCAGGTATCATGTTATAGATCAGGAACAGCTGAGCAGATGATATATACAATACAGTACAATCTGCAGGTATCATGTTATAGAGCAGGGGAAGCTGAGCAGATGATATATACAATACAGTACAGTCTACAGGCATCATGTTATAGAGCAGGAGGAGCTGAGCAGATGATATATACAATACAGTACAATCTGCAGGTATCATGTTATAGAGCAGGAGGAGCTGAGTAGATGATATATACAATACAGTACAGTCTACAGGCATCATGTTATAGAGCAGGAGGAGCTGAGCAGATGATATATACAATACAGTACAATCTGCCGGCATCATGTTATAGAGCAGGAGGAGCTGAGTAGATGATATATACAATACAGTACAATCTGCAGGTATCATGTTATAGAGCAGAAGGAGCTGAGTAGATGATATATACAATACAGTACAATCTGCAGGTATCATGTTATAGAGCAGAAGGAGCTGAGTAGATGATATATACAATACAGTACAATCTGCAGGTATCATGTTATAGATCAGGCAGAGCTGAGCAGATGCTATATACAATACAGTACAATCTGCAGGTATCATGTTATAGAGCAGGAGGAGCTGAGCAGATGATATATACAATACAGTACAATCTGCAGGTATCATGTTATAGAGCAGGAGGAGCTGAGCAGATGATATATACAATACAGTACAATATGCAGGTATCATGTTATAGAGCAGGAGGAGCTGAGCAGATTATATATACAATACAGTACAATCTGCAGGTATCATGTTATAGAGCAGGAGGAGCTGAGCAGATGATATATACAATACAGTACAATCTGCAGGTATCGTGTTATAGAGCAGGAGGAGCTGAGTAGATGATATATACAATACAGTACAATCTGCAGGTATCTTGTTATAGATTAGGAAGAGCTGAGCAGATGATATATACAATACAGTACAATCTGCAGGTATCATGTTATAGATCAGGAACAGCTGAGCAGATGATATATACAATACAGTACAATCTGCAGGTATCATGTTATAGAGCAGGGGAAGCTGAGCAGATGATATATACAATACAGTACAGTCTACAGGCATCATGTTATAGAGCAGGAGGAGCTGAGCAGATGATATATACAATACAGTACAATCTGCAGGTATCATGTTATAGAGCAGGAGGAGCTGAGTAGATGATATATACAATACAGTACAGTCTACAGGCATCATGTTATAGAGCAGGAGGAGCTGAGCAGATGATATATACAATACAGTACAATCTGCCGGCATCATGTTATAGAGCAGGAGGAGCTGAGTAGATGATATATACAATACAGTACAATCTGCAGGTATCATGTTATAGAGCAGAAGGAGCTGAGTAGATGATATATACAATACAGTACAATCTGCAGGTATCATGTTATAGAGCAGAAGGAGCTGAGTAGATGATATATACAATACAGTACAATCTGCAGGTATCATGTTATAGATCAGGCAGAGCTGAGCAGATGCTATATACAATACAGTACAATCTGCAGGTATCATGTTATAGAGCAGGAGGAGCTGAGCAGATGATATATACAATACAGTACAATCTGCAGGTATCATGTTATAGAGCAGAAGGAGCTGAGTAGATGATACCTGCAGATTGTACTGTATTGTATATATCATCTACTCAGCTCCTTCTGCTCTATAACATACCTGCAGATTGTACTGTATTGTATATATCATGTTATAGAGCAGAAGGAGCTGAGTAGATGATATATACAATACAGTACAATCTGCAGGTATCATGTTATAGAGCAGAAGGAGCTGAGTAGATGATATATACAATACAGTACAATCTGCAGGTATCATGTTATAGAGCAGAAGGAGCTGAGTAGATGATATATACAATACAGTACAATCTGCAGGTATCATGTTATAGATCAGGCAGAGCTGAGCAGATGCTATATACAATACAGTACAATCTGCAGGTATCATGTTATAGAGCAGAAGGAGCTGAGTAGATGATATATACAATACAGTACAATCTGCAGGTATCATGTTATAGAGCAGAAGGAGCTGAGTAGATGATACCTGCAGATTGTACTGTATTGTATATATCATTTACTCAGCTCCTTCTGCTCTATAACATACCTGCAGATTGTACTGTATTGTATATATCATGTTATAGAGCAGAAGGAGCTGAGTAGATGATATATACAATACAGTACAATCTGCAGGTATCATGTTATAGAGCAGGAGGATCTGAGTAGATGATATATACAATACAGTACAATCTGCAGGTATCATGTTATAGAGCAGGAGGATCTGAGTAGATGATATATACAATACAGTACAATCTGCAGGTATCATGTTATAGAGCAGAAGGAGCTGAGTAGATGATACCTGCAGATTGTACTGTATTGTATATATCATCTACTCAGCTCCTTCTGCTCTATAACATGATACCTGCAGATTGTACTGTATTGTATATATCATGTTATAGAGCAGAAGGAGCTGAGTAGATGATATATACAATACAGTACAATCTGCAGGTATCATGTTATAGAGCAGGAGGATCTGAGTAGATGATATATACAATACAGTACAATCTGCAGGTATCATGTTATAGAGCAGAAGGAGCTGAGTAGATGATACCTGCAGATTGTACTGTATTGTATATATCATCTACTCAGCTCCTTCTGCTCTATAACATGATACCTGCAGATTGTACTGTATTGTATATATCATGTTATAGAGCAGAAGGAGCTGAGTAGATGATATATACAATACAGTACAATCTGCAGGTATCATGTTATAGAGCAGGAGGATCTGAGTAGATGATATATACAATACAGTACAATCTGCAGGTAATAGGTTATAGAGTAAAAGGAGCGGAGCAGATGATATATAGTTTTATATAAGTGGCAGTGAGATGGGTCCCTGTCGCAGGATGTGTCCGATAGGTCATCAGCCAATAACAGCTGCCATAGGACTGCAAGTCCTACTGTGGCTGAAAGGCTTGATATAACCGTGTAGAGCTGCGTCCAAACTTCTGCCCACGTCTGATGACATCAAGACACATTCCATACACTATAACTAGGCAATGAAGGGACTTATTGGCCCTTTAAAGCTTTTACTGGCCCAATAATTCTGCAAATATTTAGTGGCCACAAATCAGCAGCAATACGCTTTGGGTGACGTCCTGTGACAGGAAGTGGTTTGTACTGCTTCCTGTCATCTGCTATTGGCCATGCAAATTATTTCTCCTCTAGAAGGCAGAAAATGGAGTCTAGTGTCACCTGTTGGGGGTAGCTACCCTGTAAGTCCCAACAAAAGAGCCTTAAAATGTCGTCATGCTACTCGTAGGTCAGAAAGTGAACATTTACCGACAGTAACCTGAATCTCCTCCAGTACAGAAGAGGACCCATTTTATTCCCCAGTCATGTTTTTCTTGAGGATTTACAAGTTAGCTTCCTCCAATCGGTGGTACTAGATAGTTTCTTTCTTAAAGGGAGGTAATTTGCATACTTTTTCTGAGGACGAGGACCAATTTTAATCCCCAGCCATGTTTCAAGGCACTTTTTTTTTTTTTTTTTGGTTGTTGTTGTTGTTGTAGATTAACTAGTTGGCTACTCCAGTAGGTGGCACTAGACAGACAGCTTTGCTTCTTCTAGGTAGGGAATTTGCATACTTTTAGTGGTCTACCTGAGGAGACACATTACCCCCTCAGATATAGGGTTTACAAAGTTTTCAAGGCTATCGGTCTCATGTTGCCAAATACATCTTACATGCTTAGATTCTCTTTTTATGCTATCAGGAGGGGTGTTTATGTACAAATTGCAGTCCTGGGACACCTGGCACCTTACCTAAGGAGGTGCATGGGATTCAGTGTCATCTGCTGGTGCCACTCAAGTCTTTACATGAGGTGATAGATGAAGCCTTGTTTTATATTTTGCATTATGGTAATATGGATGAAAGTTGCTTGTTGCATGACAGGGAAATATTTTGGTACTTTGCAATCTTCCAATTCCGTAATCATTGAGCGCAACATAGATTGGACACGATAGCTGCTCCAACACAGAAGGCTAACCAATTTTAATCCCCGGTCATGTTCCATATTTACAAGTAAGCTCCTTCCAATAGGTGGCACTAGACAGACGGCTTTCTTTCTAGGTTTGTCATTTTCACCTTTTCCCAGGTAGCATTGCCTGGCCTATAAGACTCCCAAAGGCCGTCTTGCCGATCTACCGAAGGAGACACATTAGTTGCTATTGGCTTCATGTTGCTGAAGACATCTTCCACTCTTAGATTGTCAGATCTTATCAGGAAGGGTGTGCATGTACAAACTGCAGTCCTGGGGCACTTTGCACCATACCTAAGGGGGTGCAGAGGATTCAGTACTATTTGCCAATGGCCCTCATGCCACACAAGAGAATACCAGTGCTATACATAATGTAATAGATGGATCCTTGCTTTACATTCTGCATCCAACTCAGAGGCATAACTTGAGGGGTGCAGAGGTAGCACTTGCCCCTTGGCCCGAATGCCACATAAGAAAACTCTTGTCCAATAAATGGCACAATGCAGGAGAGGGCCCTGGAATACAATTGGCTTTGGGACTCTGGAGCCTTGTGTTATGCCTCTGATCAGGGTAATATGGGGTTAATGTTGCATCTCTGCTTGTTGCATGATAGTGAAGAATTTAGGTACTTTGCAACCTTCAATGCCAATAACCATTGAGTGCAACATAAGTGGAACAGTCTCTGGAATGTCGGTCTTGGTTATGTTCAGACACGGCCATTGGATTTAGGTTGTGTCTGAACAGTTAGATTTTTCCTGGCTAGGAAATAGTTAAAGCTTTTATCCTTTCACCCAATGGCTGTGCGGGTGTGTCTAGATATCTCCAGCTCAGTCTAGGTTCTTAGCTGGTGATTGACATGCTGCTATGAAGTTGTTAGTGCAACACTCCTTGTCTGTTTGTGCATTAATACTACTATTTCTGCCTTGGCATGCACCTTGCATTTATCTTTGAGATGTTCTGGGTTTTTAGCCATGGTTATATAGCTCATAGTAGATTTTTATCTGTGTTTGATTAGTCTGTTTTTAGGGTTAGTATGTCCTTTCTGCTAAGTAGCTGTTCACACTGAGTTTTCTTGTATCCGTTTTCTGAGTTACCTTTTTGTTACCTTTTCATGAGACTCTGGGGAATTGAGAATTAGTTTAAGATAGCTCTGTACTCCATGATGGACTCTGGGAGATTGTGTTCTAGTATCAAGACATTCTCGTGTTACTGGAGGTTTCTGGGGGATTGAGTTTTTTTCCTGTTTGTTCCTGGAGTCTATGCTGACTCTTCCATTTCCAAGTCTTGTGTTCTGGATCTAATCTGTTTGTTAGTTATCTGTGTCCAGTGTGAACAGTGTCCTATATTTATATCCTGTTTGGTTTATCTGATCTTAGTTTGTTAGTACATGCACTGATCATAGAGTTCATGATCACTGAATTAGTGTTTCCTCTGTGCTTTACAATTGGTCTATAGTGTCCTCTGTGCTTAATTTCTGATCTGTGTCCTCTGAACTTTATCTGTTTTGTTATTATCGGAGTCCAGTATTTATAGTGTTCTATGTTCCTGTAATGTTTCTGGCTCGTGACCGACTGTGTATTATGTGTTTTTACGCCACTGCACTTTAGCGCAGGGAGGGACCGGCGCCCAGTTGTCGATCCATCGCTTAGGATGGATGGGCAAGTAGGCAGGGGGAGTGTTTTTAGGGTCAGTTTAGGGTTCACTCTCCCTGTCTCCCTCAGTTGGTCCTGACAGTCTCAAGCTTTGAAGCCCAAGCCATGATATCATCCCCTGCTATGTAATGCCTATAATAACCTGTTGGGAACCTGTGTTGAAACGAAACAAATGTGAATGTTTTTTTTAATTTGCTTCATTGTGGACTTTCTTGGGTTGACGTCTATCTTTGTTTTTTTTTTATCTTTACAGATTGACCACTTTGGGTTTTATGAGGATGCCACTTATAAGCAACGTTACCTTGTTTCCGATACCCACTGGAAAAAACCTGGGGGCCCCATCCTCTTCTACACTGGCAATGAAGGAGACATCACGTTGTTTAGCAATAATACGGTACTTGTAAACTATCAACTTTCGAGCTGTATACGAATGGTGCATGGTGGGGGAAAAATATCCAATATCATGAAATTATTTTATATTTATTTATAATTAATAATGTATTTAATTAATTTATACATTTTTATTTAATTAAAATTGTGTGTGTGTGTGTGTGTGTGTGTGTGTGTGTATATATATATATATATATATATATATATATATATATATATATATAATTTTTTTTTTTTTTACTTACAATTTGCAAAACCAAGTAAATTCTATCTTTGGGAAAAGTTCCACATAGATGGAAGCTACGTCCACCATGATGCAAAGAAAAAAAAATGGTGCCATTATTTTCCAGGTCCCGTACTTTTCCCATAATTTATCACATTTTAAATTTTAAAAATCATATTTTATTATCTGTTGGTCCGACAGCTGAATTGACCACCAGTAGCAAAAGCAAATTGATATTGTGGACCCAGAAACCCATCTCTGAAAAAACAAATTAAAAATTAAAGTTAAGCTGCCATTAGAGGTGCTCGCTACATATGTATTTATTGAATTGTATAAGCCAGTGGTTTCCAAACTGTGGACATCCAGCTGCTGCAAAACAACAACTCCCAGCATGCCCGGACAGCCAACGGCTGTCCGGGCATCCTGGGAGTTGTCGTTTTGCAACAGCTGGAAGTTTACAGTTTAGAGGCCACTGCTATGGGCACTGTATACATTGCAATGTAGGGAGCTCCCCCTAGTGGTGGGTGGTGACAGACAGAATTGTATGATTTGTCTATGATTGTGACATGGGAAGCAAGGGATATGAAGCTTGGCATAAAGAATCTTAAACCTATCCCCTAGCCCACCGCTATTAACCCCTTCACTATCCTAAACAATAAAACACCCATACATTATATTGCTCTAACATCCTCTTGTTCTCTCTCTTTCCTTAGGGTTTTATGTGGGATATAGCCGAGGAGCTTGGCGCCATGTTGGTATTTGCAGAACACCGTTATTATGGAGAGTCTATGCCCTATGGTAATCTGTCCTATAGTGTAAGTATTTTTAGAACACCGGGAATCTTAGAACCTGAGGTCGGGCCCGTGAAAGTTGACCATTGTACATCTACTTTCTTTTTCAGGATCCTAAATACTTGAATTATTTGACCTCGGAGCAGGCACTGGCAGACTTTGCCATTCTAATACGGTTCTTAAAAGAAAGCTCTGAATCAAAGGATAGCCCAGTGATCGCCATCGGGGGCTCGTACGGGGGGATGCTGGCCGCCTGGTTGAGAATGAAGTATCCTCATGTTGTAGTGGGGTAAGTGCTGTAAAGGCCCTGTTATCTTCTATCTACCCATCACCACCTTGAGTCTGTCTGTCCGTCTGTGTCACTCTCTCTCACTCTCTCTCTCTTTCTCTCTTTCTCTGTCTGTCTCTTCTTTCCCTCTTTGTCTCTTTCCCTCTTTGTCTCTTTCTCTCTTTGTCTCTTTCCCTCTTTGTCTCTTTCTCTCTTTGTATCTCTCTCTCTCTCTCTCTCTCTCTCTCTCTCTCTCTCTCTCTCTCTCTATCTATCTATCTCTCTGTCTCTTTCTTTGCCTGTTTGTCTTTTCCCTCTTTCTCTCTTTCGTTTTGTTGCTCTCTCGCCTTTTCTTTCTCTCTCTCTCTCCCTCCCTCCCTCTCTCTCTCGCTTTCTCTCTCGCTCTCTGTTGCGCTCTCTCTCTCTCGCGCTCTCTCTTGCGCGCTCTTATTAATTGTATAATAAAAAGTTTTGCAACTTTCTGCACGTGGTTTACATTCACTGACAGCAATCGGAGATCTCAAAAATTGGGGACAATTTGAAACAGAGGCCAAATACATATGAATGCCAAATGCAAATATTATCTTCAGTGGTATCAGGTCTAGTTAATGCTCTGTGAACTAAACATCCTGGACTCCAGACTGATACATTGTACATTGCTAGTCCTGCTCTCAGCTGAGAAGATACAATTGTATCCAGTCTAGACAATGCTCTGTGAACTAAACATCCTGGACTCCAGACTGATACATTGCACATAGCTAGTCCTGCTCTCAGCTGAGAAGTGATACAATTGTATCCAGTCTAGACAATGCTCTGTGAGCTAAACATCCTGGACTCCAGACTGATACATTGTACATAGCTAGTCCTGCTCTCAGCTGAGGAGTGATACAATTGCATCCAGTCTAGACAATGCTCTGTGAGCTAAACATCCTGGACCCCAGACTGATACATTGTACATAGCTAGCCCTGCTCTCAGCTGAGAAGTGATACAATTGTACCCAGTCTAGACAATGCTCTGTGAGCTAAACATCATGGACTCCAGACTGATACATTGTACATAGCTAGTCCTGCTCTCAGCTGAGGAGTGATACAATTGCATCCAGTCTAGACAATGCTCTGTGAGCTAAACATCCTGGACTCCAGACTGATACATTGTACATAGCTAGTCCTGCTCTCAGCTGAGGAGATACAATTGTATCCAGTCTAGACAATGCTCTGTGAGCTAAACATCCTGGACCCCAGACTGATACATTGTACATAGCTAGCCCTGCTCTCAGCTGAGAAGTGATACAATTGTACCCAGTCTAGACAATGCTCTGTGAGCTAAACATCCTGGACTCCAGACTGATACATTGTACATAGCTAGTCCTGCTCTCAGCTGAGAAGTGATACAATTGTATCCAGTCTAGACAATGCTCTGTGAGCTAAGCATCCTGGACTCCAGACTGATACATTGTACATAGCTAGTCCTGATCTCAGCTGAGAAGTGATACAATTGTATCCAGTCTAGACAATGCTCTGTGAGCTAAACATCCTGTACTCCAGACTGATACATTGTACATAGCTAGTCCTGCTCTCAGCTGAGAAGATACAGTTGTATCCAGTCTAGACAATGCTCTGTGAGCTAAACATCCTGGACTCCAGACTGATACATTGTACATAGCTAGTCCTGCTCTCAGCTGAGAAGTCTCCAAAATTGTAAATGACCCTTGTGTTGTCTAAGAGAAGTGTTTTCCAAACACTGTGCCCCCAGCTATTACAAAACTACAACTCCCAGTCGTAGTTTTACAACAGCTGGAGACACCCTCTTTGGAAAACACTGTCTAAGAGGGCAGATGGGTCATAGAGGAAGGAAGCTGAGCAAGAGCATCTAGTAAAGGAGTCCTCCAGGAATTGGATGTTTTGGTTTGTCTTGTTGAAGATGTTTGAGGCTCCATTGTTCTGGGTGGGTTCAGGAAAAGTCAATTCCTGTGCCAAGATTATTGCTGACTCCTCCAAAAGTTACCAAAAAAGCCTCTAAGTTTTTTTTTCTTCTTCTAATTTTCAGGGCTCTCGCAGCTTCTGCCCCCATTTGGCAGTTTGAAGATTTGGTTCCCTGTAATCTGTATTATCAAATTGTGACAAATGACTTTAAAAAAAGCGGCCCAGGATGTGCTGAAAGTATCACCAAGTCCTGGTCGGCCATAAATCGCATGTTTGAAACCGGTGAGCTGCACTCACTATTCTGCTGGTGGGGTCACTGTGTACATACATTACATTACTTATCCTGTACTGATCCTGAGTTATATCCTGTATTATACTCCAGAGCTGCACTCACTATTCTGCTGGTGGTGTCACTTTGTACATACATTACATTACTTATCCTGTACTGATCCTGAGTTATATCCTGTATTATACGCCAGAGCTGCACTCACTAGTCTGCTGGTGAGGTCACTGTGTACATACATTACATTACTTATCCTGTACTGATCCTGAGTTATATCCTGTATTATACTCCAGAGCTGTACTCACTAGTCTGCTGGTGAGGTCACTGTGTACATACATTACATTACTTATCCTGTACTGATCCTGAGTTATATCCTGTATTATACTCCAGAGCTGTACTCACTATTCTGCTGGTGGTGTCACTGTGTACATACATTACATTACTTATCCTGTACTGATCCTGAGTTATATCCTGTATTATACTCCAGAGCTGTACTCACTATTCTGCTGGTGGGGTCACTGTGTACATACATTACATTACTTATCCTGTACTGATCCTGAGTTATATCCTGTATTATACCCCAGAGCTGCACTCACTATTCTGCTGGTGCGGTCACTGTGTACATACATTACATTACTTATCCTGTACTGATCCTGAGTTATATCCTGTAGATCTTTTATTAAAATTTCAAACATAACAATAAAAAAATTACAAAACATAAACATATCATATCCGACAGAACATTTCAATATAATGATCATAAAACCAACACAATAGCATAAAATACAACACCGGTCCACCCCACACTCATTCCTGCACACAAACAAATATATACAATATTTACAAAAGACATATTCCTATAATACCCATAATACCCATACCATACTAATAAACTATATACACTAATACTAAATGTGAATTTCCTGGCCCAGTTGCAAAACCAAAAACCCAATACCAGTAATATACCAAAAAGAATAACAACAACAACAATAATAATAATATATACAAAATAATAAAACCCAACACAAACAAAATAACACCACTTTTTTTTTTTTTTTTTTTGGCCCTGAGCTGGTCCCGCATCCCATGCCCCCAGTACATGTTACCAGACGTCCATGAACCAGTCCAGGATTTTCTGTATATATAAAAGTCCCATACAAACCCCCTCCCCCCTTTTTAACCCACCACCCAACCTAAACTAAACCCAAACCCCAGGTGGCATCACACAATATATACAATATATACATTACATAAAATATACACAGACTAACAATATATACAATACATAAGTATACAAATAGACTACAACAATAAATACAATAACAAATACATATAACACTATAAGCCAAACAACAAACCCCTAAAGCTCAAGTTCAGCGCCTGCAAGCCCTATATTACCATAAACCAACTGCTCAAAACAAAAAGACTAATGTGCCAGCATCAGCCCACCACCAGGGGGGGACAACAGGCTAAGGCACTTTAAAGGCAGAGCCCCTCCATAGACGAGAGGCCCTGCCAGCACCCAGCCTCTCGTACTCCAGAGAACGCACCTTCACCAGGTCACCGAGAATGTTCCTAACCACCACATCCACAGGGAGGATTTTACGCTGCGTCGACACTAAACACCGTGCGTTCCACGTGTAGTACCTAACCACTGAGCTGACTAGGAATAAAGTGCACCGGTCCCAGCCTCCAAGGTTTCTGAATGCCCCATAGGCCCATTCCGCATAGGATAGACTGGCCAGCCGAGGCCAACCAATGGAAGCGCCCACCCTGGTGTAAACCTCTGTGTTAAAGGGACAATGAAGCAGAAAATGCTCCATGCTTTCCAGCATGCCTCCACACTCTTCGCGGGGACATCCCCGGTCATCAGAGCTCCTGCACTTCAGATTGTCCCTCACACACAGTTTCCCATGGAAGCAGCGCCAAGTCAAGTCCCAAAACTTCAAGGGGATCCTGATAGAATTCAAAAGCTCTAAACCCACCTCCAGATCCCGACTTGGGCAGTCCTTGAGCGCCAATGGCCTCTGGAAATGAGAAGACAGGACCCTCTTGTCAAGAAATTTCCTCGACAGAGTCCTAATCTCCCACATCCCCAGACCCCACCGACGAATAACCTTCAGAACCGGGGTAGCATAAGCCGGGAGATGCCCGTGTGGTGTGCGAAGATCCTTCACTTGCCCTCCTGTCTCCCATTCCTGGAAGAAAGGCTGAAACCATCCCCTACAGGAGGATACCCACGGAGGAGCCCTCTCTGACCAGAGGTTTGCTATATTGGTCTTAAGAAAGGTATTCACTAGGAACACCACAGGGTTGACCATACACAACCCCCCTAGTCTCCTCGTACGGTAAGTAACCTCCCTCTTCACTAGGTTCAGTCTGTTCCCCCATAACATCTGGAAGAACACACTGTAGACCCGGGTCCAAAGAGGTTCTGGCAACATGCATACACTGCCCAGGTATATCAGTAAAGGGAGCAGGAATGTTTTGATCAGGTTAACCCTTTCCCGGAGGGTCAAAGACCAACCCTTCCACTGATCCACCTTCTGAGCGGCGATCTTAAGCCTGCTGTCCCAGTTTTGTTTGGGGTAATCCCCTTGGCCAAATTCGATGCCGAGAACTTTTGCAGATTCCTGGGGCCCTGGAAGGGCGTCCGGGAGATCAAAACTAGGATCTCCCCCTCCCAGCCAGAGACTCTCGCACTTATCCCGGTTGATCTTGGACTCGGATGCCTCCGAGTAGCGGTCCACCTCTGACATCACCCATTGGCCTTCCTCTTG
The DNA here is from genome assembly GCF_029499605.1 of Hyla sarda. Classification (NCBI taxonomy): domain Eukaryota; kingdom Metazoa; phylum Chordata; class Amphibia; order Anura; family Hylidae; genus Hyla; species Hyla sarda. Next base: position 20,183,079 of record NC_079190.1, on the reverse strand, counting down.
TGAGGAGACAAACACGGTGACATCATCAGCATACGCTACCGCCCTCAGAGCCAAATCCGGCACCGCCAGGTCCATTCTCACCCCCGCCAACGGTCCACAATCAATCCTCCTAAGGAAAGGATCAATTGCAAACACGTACAGCAACGGGCTCAAAGGACAACCCTGACGGACGCCAGACCCAACCTCAAAAGAGCGGCCAATCCAACCATTCACAAGCGGGAAACTCTCTGCCCCTGCGTACAAGATCTTAAGCCAATCAACAAACCCCCCCGGCAGGCCATATCTCAGAAGAACAGACCAGAGGTACTCATGGTTAACCCGATCAAACGCTTTTGCCTGATCCAAGGAGAGCAAGTACCCCTTCCAGTGGCCAGCCCTACCCTGCTCCACAGCCTCTCGGACACTGAGCACAGCACTAAATGTACTGCGGCCCGGAACAGAGCAATTCTGAGCCCCCGAAAGGAGCCGGGGTGCAAACTCCACCAGCCGGTTAAACAGCACTTTTGCCAGAATCTTTCGGTCCACATTGAGAAGCGCTATGGGACGCCAATTCTCAATGTGGAACGGGTCTTTACCCTTTGACAGGATGATCAGCGCTGACCTCCTCATTGACTTTGGCAGAGTGCCCGAGGATAGACACTCATTAAAAACCGCAGTCAAGAGGGGAACCAAAGTGTCCTTAAAGGTCTTATAGAACTCAGATGTTAAGCCATCCGGACCGGGTGACTTCTTGAGGGCAAGCCCATCAATAGCCATCCTGACTTCCTCTTCCCGGATCATCTCTGTCAAAACGTCAAGAGAGGGGTCTACTCCTGGTTCAGGGACGGTTTCAGCCAAGAAAGCTGATACCTTATCTCGATCTAGGTCCTTCCTCCCCAAGAGGTGCGAGTAGAAGGATCTGACGACCTCCAAGATCCCTGATCTGGACCTTTTCAAGGATCCCGTACTATCAATCAGTCCTGAGACTATTTTACTATTCACTGACATCTTGCAGTTTCTGTAAGGGTCAGGCGAGCGGTACTTCCCGTAATCCCTCTCAAAAACCAAAGATGCGTGCCTATCGTACTGACACCTCATCAGCAAGGATTTCACTCTGGAGATATCCTCTTGGCTACCTCCAGTCGAGACAAGGTTCTCAAGTTTCTTCCTCAGGCCCTGGTACAAACGGTACCTGTTTAGGCTTCTGAGGCCCGAGAGCTGGCGGAAGAATCTCGCAACCCTTTCCTTGAAGATCTCCCACCACTCTGACTTACTGCTACAAAGGCCCAGCAATGGTACCTGGCTCTGAAGAAAATCCTCAAAGGACTGTCTTATCTCCGCTTCTTCCAAGAGAGACGAATTCAGCTTCCAATAGCCTCTGCCCATCCGGGGGGTCTCTGCGACATTCAGAGAAAACAAAATTAAACAGTGATCGGAGAACTCCACCTCAACAACAGATACTGCTGAAGAGACGGCCTCCTCCTTTAAATAAAACCTGTCTATCCTAGACCTACAACTACCCCTATGATAGGTGAATCCCGCGTGGCCTGGGGTGTACCGGATGTGGACATCCACCAGGCGAGCCTCACTTGCTATGCTATTAAGGGCGGCGCTATCATAAGTCAGCTTGTCTCTGGCACCTCCCCTGTCTTGGGGCCTCGTGACAGCATTAAAGTCCCCTCCAAAGACCACCTGCCGACTTGTAAAAAGATAGGGCTTGATCCTCATAAAGAGACACTTCCGGTCCCACTTAGACTGTGGGCCGTAGATGTTAATAAGGCGAAGTTCTTGTCCCTTCATGAGGACATCTAAGATCAGGCACCTCCCCATTTCTAACTCGATAACCCGTCGGCATTCTACCGCTGCGGTAAAAAGGACCGCCACTCCGCTATACGGCTCGGCCCCAAGAGACCAGTAGGAGGGCCCATTCCTCCACTCTCTTTTAGCCTTGTAGATAGATGACATATCTGTTAGCCTGGTCTCCTGCAAAAATAAAATATCAGCATTAATATGGGCAAAAAAATCATAGGCCGCAAATCGAGCCGTATCTGACTTTATGCTGGCAACATTAATGGATGCCAGGGTCAACGGAGAGGGTGCCGCCATCAAGGGTGATTGAGTTAGACAGCTTTCTTTTTCCCACCATCCTTCCCATCCACCCCACCACCCTCCTCATCAGATGATGGTTTACCCCTTTTAAGTGAAATAGATGTGTCCATTTTCCCTTTATATACATTTTCCTCGTCCCCTGACTCTGGGCCTGTCTCCCCCCCTGAAGACATAGATTCCCCAGGGAGAGAGGACTCAGCGTCTCCTGTGAGCCCCACCGCAACATCCGGAACCTCACCCCCAGCCACCCCCTCCTCCGAAGAGGAAATGTCGCGAAGGGCTCGGAACCGGTTGGAGAGACCAATCAGAGGGAGATCAGTTGTACCTTCCTTTGGCATCTGGCAGGTGGGAGAAGATCTTACATCTCTCCTTTTCTTATTCTTCCGAGTACCCCGCTTTGTTTCTGCCCATCCCCCACTGTCCTCATCCGCGCTCCCACCATGGGAGGACAGTGAGGAGACGGCATCCCCCTCTTTGTGGATCCTTCCAGTCTCCTCATCCAGTTCACTATCCCCCAGGGCCTCAGCAGTAAGACTGGCCGCAGGGACAGGATCAGGAGTCACCCCAGTTGGTTGATGCTCCTGTGAGTCCTGAATCTCCCTGTCCCTTTGACGCTTCTCGAGACGCCTCAGTTGGGCAGGCGTCTTCTGCTTACTTTTCTTCCCTGGCCCCTGCACCCCTTCATCCCCGACAGCCATCCCCCCAGCAGAATCCACCTCACGGCTTACTCCCACCGGGGCAACAACCGCGTTGACAAAGGAACGAGGGCAGCGACTGAATGGGTGACCTAAGTCACCACACAGGTGACACCTAATCTCTGCACAAGATGTAGCGAGATGGCCTATTTCCCCACACAGAGTGCACTTCTGCACAGTGCAATTGGCACTAAAATGTGTGGGGTCACCACATCTGTGACAGAGCTTCGGCTGACCCTGGTAGAAGATCTGGATACGATCCCTTCCGAGGAAGGTCGCAGATGGTATATGGGTAACGGTGTTTCCTGAACGCCTAAGCTTGACCATAAACGTCCAGGCCCCTGACCAGATGCCATATTCATCCCTGTTCTTTTTTGGGACCTCCACCACCTCACCATACCGACCTAGCCACGTCATGATGTCAATACAAGAAAGCGATTCATTACGGGTTAAAACGGTCACCTTCTTGACATTATTTTGGCGAGACACTGCCTGAATGGCAAAGTCTCGCCAGCCGGGCTCATTCTTTACCAACTCATAATTCGACCAGAAGAGCTCAAGCCCCTCCGGCCGAACAAAGCTGATATCGAACTCAGGGGTACCATAAGGATGTATCAAGGCATAGATGTCAGCTGCCTTAAAGCCCAACTTCAGCAGAAGCTCAACAACTTTAGATCTTGGAGGACATGTATCACTGCCTCTCCACCTCAGCCGGACCACATTCCTACGGAGACCACCTGGCCCGGCTGTAGGGAGGGACCACACATTATCCCCCCCTCTTTCCTCTCGGAAGGCTGAAAGACCATGTCTCTCTATCCAGAAGGATAGATCAACCTCCCTACCCTCTACATTGATCGATCTCTCCCCTCTCCTTAAGGCCCCCAGGAGACGCTGCTGCAAACTGTTCTCCCCAGAGCCAGAGGACGAGGAAGCTGCCCCCCTTAACCCAGCGGTGACATTCGCGTAGCTGCGGATGGGTGCTGCCACCGCTGGGGGTGCAACTGGACCAGGCCCTACATTCCCACCACTAATCTGTGCCCCTTCACCACCCTCCTCCACATAATCCATACCCAAACCATTGACCCCTATTTTAGCTGATGTGCCCCCCATACCTCCACCCGTGCTACAGCCCAAACCACTATTCAAAGCCCCAGACAGATTTTTAGTAACAGATGAATTATTCCCCTCTTTCACACCCTCAGTCACTCCAACATTAACCTCCACATTCATACTGGCTGGACCGGTGCGTTCTGGCGCAGATTTTGTACTGTCAGCATCACTGGGTACCAGGGCTGGAGCCATCACCACAGGACAGGTCACCGGTCCCTTATACAAGGACCGGGAAGCCTGCCTAGCCTGTTTATTAGCGGCCCCAGCCCTGTTTTTACCGGTACCCTCCGCCTCATCCGTACTAGAATGTCCAGCTCCTGGGCGCCGCTGATCTGGATCAGCGGCGCCAATGCAAAACAAAAGTTTTTTTCTACTTTTGGGAGAATCTATTTTTCCCTTAGCCACCACGACTACCTCCGGCACTGAGTCACCCCCCTCTCCCACAGGGGAGCGAACTACAGCACCGGAGTCTGCCTCTCTGCCCACCGCTGGGCCGCCCTCACTGTACGGCCTTGTGGCCGATGCCTTCTCTGCTCCATCCCTGCTACTGCAAACAGGCACGGAGCTCTGCGCCCTTTTAGTATCTGTACTCTCCCCGCACCTTTGCACCGAGTCCACCACAGAACACGGGCTGGGCTGGGTAACGGGGCTTGCACAATGAGCTGACCCTGCGGCCGACTCAGGGTTTACAGGGAGGGGGGTGTAGATGTAACTCACCACTTCTTGCTGCTTAGGCTTGGTCTTCTTCTTCTTACCCCCAGGTGCCTCATTTGGGAGCTCATCTCCAAACATCAGGTTCTGAGGACACACTGGGGATTCCAGCATACGTATCTGGGCCATTAGCGCCCCTCCCTGGTAGCTGCTGTCACTGTCCTCCCCTGAGTCGGCAGGTGATACTGCTGGTTGCTGTGCAGGGGGCCCACTGTACGGGGCCTGCTGCTGTTGCCGCAGGCCACCAGGTGGATCTGGCTGTTGTTCTTCCTCCATCTCCTCCGCATCATCCACCTGGCTCTCAGGTTGCAGCCCCATCAACCTTTTATTTTCCTTTTCCTCCATTACCTTGAATCTTTCTCCATTTTCCAATTTTTCTTTAAATGGACCACTCTTCGCCAGTAATTCTGCTCTCCTCTCCTCCAAAGCTTGTATTTCAGCCATAAGTCTTTTTATCTCTGCCTGGATCTCTGCCTTTTTCCTCTTAGGAGATACCTTGGCTCTGGCACGGGGACAGCGAAGTCCCTCTCCGAGCCTCCTGATGGCCTTACAGGCGTCTTCATACTCAC